>NC_079490.1:102220473-102520473 GCF_020520425.1 Spinacia oleracea | reverse complement strand
AAATGGTCAATTACAGGTTGAGTCAATATGCTTGATTAAAACAAACAACTCTTTAAAGAACTTTACTAGGTTCAAATCAAGCCCTTGATTTGAGTTCCACTAATCTTTGGCATTGTTGCTTAGACCATGTCAACAAGTTAACATTCACAAGCTCTATTTTAATGGACTTTTGAAAGTTGGTTGATTTCTAGATCATTTTAAGACAACTAGTCTTACTTGTTGAAAGTAACAAAAGATATGAACTATTGTTAGAACGCCTAGACAATAGAGTTCAAAGCTAAAGAAAGATTTTATGACTTTATTATTTCACATGGATTTGAGTGAATATAGGTTTATTTACTCAAATGTGATATAAGTTGAATCTGTTTGGCTAGTTCAAAGATTCAGAAGTATAAAATCCACTTGGCAAGAAATCATAAAGATCTAGGTTAGATCATGTTGATGATTACTTGAGACCAAATATGATCATCAATGATTGTGTGTTGTAATTTCACAATCTAGCTCCATAAGATATGGCATATCTACGTTGGAATGATCGAAGTCAATTGGTACTTGATTCGATCAATGATGAATCATAAAGACTTTTCCTATAATTTCTAAAACAAAATGCTCAACTACCACCAAACTAAACCAAATTCGTCAAAGCTATTGAAAAGAAATTTCAGAATAACTTTTCATAAAATATATCTAGAGAGTTGCAAAACTCAGTGGGAGCTTAGTGTTTGTCATTCGACAAACTAAGGCCCAAGTATAGATATATGTTTCATTGTGATTTATTCAAATGAGACACAAGGGTATTGTTTCTACCACGAATTTTTGAGAACATAATGTTTGTTTGCTCGAAATAATGTCCTTTTGGAGATTCGTTTCCAAAATGACAAGTGGGAGAAAATAGACCTCGAAAGTTTTCGAGGCGAACAACAAACATAAATGGACATTCCGGAGGCTTTTCGAAGTGCTTCAGAAAATCCGAACTTATTCTTTAAGGACTTTAGAAGTGGCTTTTAAAGAATAGACATCTCTTAGAAGACTTTACAAGTGCTTCAAGGAGAACAGAATATTCAAAGGACTTTTAAGTGGCTATTGATATTCTGTTGTTTGATGTTCTATACCCTTGTAGGCATAGAGTTCAAGTCACTGAAACTATGAGATTCTTCTATTAGATAGTGAAGAAACATGGAGTTCGGGTCACTGAAACTATGCAATTCTTCTATTAGATAGTGAAGAAACCTACAACTTGCAGTCAAACTATTATCATGTAGATTAATGAGTTTGTGACCTGTAAGAAAGCTATGACGAAACCCAGATTCCCTAAAATGGTTAGAGGCCATATATAGACTCAAATGTTTTAAATGGTTAGAGGCCATAAAACATACTCAATGTTTTGATGACAAAATTGAAATTTTGTTGATTTGCAAGAATAGTTTCACACCTATTGGTTGCAAGTTTGTTTTAAGGATAAAAACCATCAAACATGAAATTGTGTTCACACACAAAGCTAGATTAGTTGCTAAAGGTTACAAGCAAATTCACGATATGGATTGTGTTGAAACCTCATGCAAAATCGTAATGCTTAAGTCTATAATTCAAGCAATGATTGCATATTGGTACATATGGCAATTGGATGACAAAACATCTTCCTCAGTCAAATGTTGGAAGAAACTATGTACATGGCATGTCATAGGATTTGTGGATCCAAATAAATGCTTGAAAAGGAATGCTAACTTATGAAATCTAAGTACAGATTTAAGCAAGCAATTGGGAATTGGAACTGTATTTTAGTGAAGCTAATAAGCATTTTAGTTTCATAAAATATACATAATTCTTATAGATATATAAGAAGTTTAGTGGGAGTACGTAAAACTTAATTGGTCCTATGTGTATCACACACATATCTCTCTATTGAGAAATAACATTCAAATGCTAATGACTTAGATTTGAGATTATTCATCAATGACGGACCATGGCGGAACTTAGTATATACTGGGTATTAAGATCTATTTACAAAGATCTTATATTATTGTTTTGGATTAAGTAATGGCATTTACTAAATCAAACACGAAATACTCCATTGGAGATATTCGACCCATGTGAATAAATCTAAGTAATGAATGTTTGAACTATGTATAAGCATTTACTAAGTTAAACATCAAAGAATCTAATGAGATTCTTCACCTATATTATATGTCAAAGAATTTAGTTGGATTCGGTATCTACTGTAACTGAATGAGCTAAAGTTACATGAATAGAATTCAATTGGGAATTATTCTGCAAAATAATTTATCATGTATGATATAATATGAGGATCGCCAAAAACGTATCGTATGACTTTAGCCATGACGAACATATACCAATCTCTATTGATCTAAGTAAAGATCAACTAGATTGAGATCAAGAATACTTATGGTACTTGAAAAGGTACATAGGAATAGTTCTTGATTCAAGGAAATAAAGATATGCTAAATATTGATGCTACACGCATAAACACTGGCAAAGGATCAAGCAAGACCCTTTGGAGTTAACCATTGATAAGGACGAGCTATAGAGCATCGTGTTTTGAAAATGGCAACATGGGTTGGAGACCATGAGTTGTTGCGTGGGAAATTAAAATATTAATTTCTATGTTCTAAGATACAGCTGGAAAGTCTTCCACATGTCTGTGAACTGCTTGGATAAGTAAATCCAAACAAAGCATCACTAGCAACCTAAACAGTTGAAGTAAAAGTACTTATTGCCTAAGAAGCAATAAAACAGAGTTGTTTATATTAATGAGTTCTTCATTGAACTTGGGTGGATCACATGTCTGCTAACTTGATGGCTCTTCATTGCAAAATGCGTAGAACCACTATCGAAGTAAGAAAGACTAGATCACATAATAAACAAACTCAAAAGATCTTATCATCCTATCTCGAATATCATTCGATGAAAAGGATATTAAGATTGGCAAAGCATGATAACTAAACCTATGCAACAAGTGAGAAGCAACACTCACATTGTAGCACTGGAAATCAAGCATAGCTTTGAATTCCATGAAATGTTTTAAAGATGGGTTAGAGGCCCATGGTTGTAAAACATTGGGGTTGAACATTTATCATATATGAAATGTATTTTCATATTCCATTTAATCTTGGTTTAGTATTAAATGATGAGTCCCTTCAAATTTGACGAAATATTCAAGATAGACTGTCAGGACCAGTCCTGTGACTAAGAAATGTCTATCAAGTGAACTTGAATGTCAAAGGTTGAAAATGGTCCCTAGTCGGAGTTTTCTATAAAATTGGACGCATAGAAAACGTTAGACGACTAGAATGCAAGATGACTAGTAGTTCTGTTTCTTGAACTATGTGGACATGGCAATGTCATAATCATTTGCATAGATACTTACTTTGGGAAGACTAGTATCGGACAAGACCTATGAAACTTTACTGTAAGAGATGAAAATCTGTCATAAGTAAATTTCATTAAAATTATTAGACACTAAATCCTCAATACCTGAGCGATTTGAGATTACTTGTTTGAGAACTGGTTACTTTGACGTTGACCAACCGTCGCACCGTAAAAGGAGGCTATAAAGGCAACGCTCAGGTAATCACCTATCAAACGAAGTCTAATCTCAAGATCGCAAGATTGGGATTGTCCTCCCATAAATCGGGATGAGATGCTTAAAAGTTGTACAAGGCCACTCGGAGAGCTAGAAACTGTGAAATGCATGGCCGTGCTCGGATGAATCATTGGCTATGATTATCTGTTTATTTGATCAGTTGAACTCTGAAACCGAGGAACACCTCTGGACATAATAAGGATGGCAACTCTTACCTTATGTTCAAGAGCAAGCATCGAGCGACAAAGGAATTAGGAAATGCACACTTGTCCCTAAGGACAAGTGGGAGACTGAAGGAAATAATGCCCTTGGTCCAAGTATGCATTCAATGTTAAGTCTAATAAATGCGGTTCATTATTAATTAACAAGTTAATAATTCAGTGAGATCAAGTGAGCTGAATGCCTAGCTAGAGGCCGCTTCAGTTCAAGTGGAATTAATGATATTAATCCACATCTTACTCTTGACTGAACCCGTAGGGTCACACAAATAGTACGTAAACGGATCAAGTATTTAATGGCATTAAATACTCCATCTATGGATATTCGGAATCGACGGATCTTGGTTTCAGTGGGAGCTGAGATCGTCACAGGCAAGAAATGAATACTCCGGAAACGATGATATTGCCGGAAACGGAAATATGGATCGTATCGGAAATATATAAATATTATCCAAGTCGTAGATGTTGCCGGAAACGCAAACATGGTACGTATCGGGAAATATTATCGGAAATAGAAATATTGCCGGAATCGGAAATATTGCCGGAAACGGAAATATTGTCTGAATCGGAAATATTATCGGAATCGGAAAATAATTCCGGAAACGGAAATATTAAATATTTGTTCGAAACGGAAATTAATTCCGGAATCGGAAATGTTAAATATTGTTCGTATCGGAAATGAATTCCGGAATCGGAAAATTAATCGGAAGCGCGTCGTACGAATTAGCATCGGACGAGCTTGCTAGACGAAGGCCCAGCACGAAGCCAGGGCCACGTCCAGCAAGGGAAACGCGCGCCACAACACGCCAGCCCAAGGCTGCGCCAGGCCCACCGCAAGGCAGGCCCAGCGCGCGCCCAAGGCTGCGGCAGTCGTGGGCTGCGATGCTCGGGCTGTGCGCGCGCGCGCATGGCGCCCCTCGTGGGCTGCTGTGCGTGCGTGGGTGTTTGTGTTCACATACGAAACCTAAAACGTACAGGATTCGTTTAATGATTAAATTCCTAATTCTATTTTGATAAATTAATTAAATAAGAGTTTTATTATGATTCTAATTTAATTAATTCGTATCCTAATAGGATTCAAATTCTCTTTCCATACCCCTATAAATATGTGGCCTGGGTTCACAATTTATAATAAGTTTTTCAAGTATTCAAAGTGAGTTTTTGAGAGAAAAATTCAGACACATTCCTTGCTCAAAAGTGCCGAAATTTTTAGTACCTTAAGGGCGATTCTAGTTGGTCAATCTTAAGGCGGATCCGGACGTGCTGTGGACTATCTACGGAGGGACGACACTTGGAGTCCTAAAGACTTGTTCTTGTTCGGTTCGGGCGCAGCTAGGGAAGGCACGCAACAAAGAGTATGCATCTAAACTATGCTATATGATTATGTGTAAATAATATGTATTCCTGGCTAAATGGTTTTTCCGCATGATTTATGAATTGTCATATGTATCATAACCTAACAAATCACTCAAGAGTTTGTGCTTTTGGGAAGAACACATCCATGGAGGCTTAGAGAGAATTAGGGTTTCTCTCTCCTCCTTAGGGTTTGATGTGTGTGACCGATTTGTTGCATTAGGATTAGGAAAACATAATAGACTAGGTTATATCAATAACCTATTAAGTGAGCCAAGCCAACCGGCCAAGCATAGAGCCCGACCGGCCAGCAAGGCCCACGACCAAACCTCTGCACAAGCGCGCAGCACACAGCACGCACTGGGCTGGGCCACGCTGCTGCTGTTGATGTTGCTTCTCCGTGCGTGCACAACCAAGGCAGCAAGGCCATGGGCCTTTGCTCCTTGCGCTTTGCTCGTGGGCTTGAATTCGTGTTTGTTTTAATTAATTATCATTCGATAATTCATTTAACATTTCGTACTTGGCGATCCATTGTCATACGATACGATTATTCGTTTCGCCTAGCTTACGAATATATGCAATCATGATATACGATTTCACGATCTAATGTTAAATCGTATAATTATGTTTTCCAAACTAATTTCCCAAAAAGCTATTAAATGATTTTCCGATTCATTTAATCCGGTGATATGTTACATGCCATTGGTGTGACCTTATATAGGTTCAGTCAAGAGTAAGTTGTGAGCTTAATATTCAGTAGAACTCACTAATCGGAAGCATTGCTCTAGCTAGCTGTTCCGATCACTTGATCTCACTGAATTAATTGTTCGCAATTAATCTGAACCTTGGTATTAGACTTAATGCACCTTGGGTGAATGACATATTTCCTTCAGTCTCCCACTTGTCATTCAGACAAGTGTGCATTCACATTCCTTTGTCACTTAGTGTTACTTACTGAACATAAGGTAAGATCCAAGCCATGCTTATTAGGTCTAGAAGTGTTTCTCAGATTACAGAGCTCAACTGTTAAACTTTTACAGAAGGTTAAGCCTTAACCATTCTGAGCACGGCCATGCATTTTACAGTATCTAACTCTCCAAGAGGCCTTGTTACACAACAACACCATATCCTATAAAAGATAGGAGGACAATCCATTCTTTTTTTTTGGCAAGCAAGCAAGGGGGAATATATTAATCAAACCAACAACCAATTACAACCTAGCTAAGGGGGAGAGGTCTTTCACCCCAAAGCAAACAGAAAGGCCTAGGCCTAGAAACTACACTTTGAAAACCACAAGCTAAGAGGGAAAAGATTCCACCCCAAAGCAGCAACAGGACTCAAACACAGTGAGCCAAAAAAAACACCTAGGCTAATTACAAAGCTTGTAACCATTCCCTATTTTCACTGTTTAGTCTACTTGCACAAACTTACTGAACTCTATGCTTCACATCACTTTTCAAGGCATGAAGCAAAGTAGGAACTGTAGGGATAGCTCCTTCCCAAACTGAGCTGTTTCTTGCTCTCCAGATATGATATACTAAGCCAGCAACAGCAGCAAGCATGAACTTCCTTTTGAAAGCATTCCTGCAGTATCTTCTTGTCCAGTGAAGGACTTGTAACACATTCTTCCTGGTGTGACTGATGCCTAGCCAGTCAAGCACTCTAACCAAACAGTCTGTACTGTAAGAGCATTCAAAAAACAAGTGGGCACTGGTTTCAGGACCACTTCCACAGATAGCACACAGGTTGTCATCCCCTATGCCATATAGGAATAGTCTAGCTTTGGTTTTGTGTCTGTCAAGTAGAGCAAGCCACAAAGAAAACCTGTGTTTAGGAATAGTCAGTCTGCTCCAGATAAAACTGGACCAATGATTAGTTTCAGGTTGAGTACTCAGACTAGTGTAAGTGTTTTTAATCGAGTAGTTAGGTGTGGAAAGCCAAGCAGACCCCTGAAATTTGTCATTACAAACATCTTTGACCTTGCAAATGAACTTGACAGGCCAGCTAGCAGCTAAAGGTGGAACATAGAGCTACCAGTTTTTGTTCTTAACATAGAGAGCATGGATCCATTTCACCCAAAGATTGTCCTGTTTTTGTTCAATGGCCCAAGCCAATTTACCAACAGCTGCCTGATTCCAAACAGCAAGATTTCTAAAGCCAAGCCCACCTTGCTCTTTGGTGAAACACAATTTATCTCAGTTGACACTCCCTGGTCTGGCATCATCATAAGCTCCAAACCAGAGAAAGGATCTGCAAATGGCATTGATTTTTTTGATTATGGTGGCTGGGATGAGGAATAATTGACACCAATACACACTAATGCTCATAAGCACAGAATTCACCAGCTGCATCCTCCCTGCAAAAGAAAGATGCCTAGAACTCCATATTTTAATTCTTGAAACCATTTTTTCTACCAGTAAATTGCAGTCACCAACTTGGATTTTCTTAGAGCTGATTGGTACCCCTAAGTATTTAAAGGGTAGAGTGTCTACAGTATAACCAGAGAGCTCAGTAAGACATGTTTTAGTGGGAGAGTCCAACCCACTGCAGTAGACAGAGGACTTGCTAGGATTTACCTGTAAACCAGTAGTAGAGGAGAAGAGTTTTAAACCTTCCAACATCAGCTGAAAAGAAGTCACATCCCCATGATAGAATAGCAACAGATCATCTGCAAAGCAGAGATGATTGAGTTGAAGAGTTTTGCACCTGGAGTGGAATTTGAAATTGGGATGTGCTGCAACCAATTTCATTGTTCTGGAAAAGTATTCCATACATAAGGTGAACAGGAGAGGGGAGAGAGGGTCTCCTTGTCTTAGTCCTTTCTTAGGTTGGATCAGTGGAGAAGGAACCCCATTGATTAGAAGAGAATACTGGGTAGTGGTAAGACAAGTCATTACCAGCTGAATAAAGTGTGAGGGAAAGCCAAAAGCATGCATCACTTCTTCTATAAACTCCCACTCAACATTGTCATAGGCTTTCTTGAGATCCAGTTTCATCATACAACTTGGCCTTGAATTTCCTCTATTATATAACTTAATGATATCTTGGCAAATCAGCACATTGTGTAAGATAGATCTGCACTAGTAGAAAAAATCACATTTGCAGCGCGGGTAAAACAGGCTTTTTGCAGCGTTTTCGCGCGCTGCAATTGTGATGGCTGCAAATACCGTAAGTTTTTTTGCAGCGGACATAGGCGCTGCAAATAATAGGTTAATTGCAGCGCGGGTAGACCTGTATAAGTTGGAAATAGTGTATGAGTTGCAGCGCGGTTCGACCCCTATAAGTTGTATATAAAAAGTAGTTGCAGCGCCTTGTTGAGAAATATGTGCTGCTATTAGTTGTCATTTTGCAGCTTAGCGCCAGTACACGTGCTGCAATTAATTCTTTTTTTTTAAAAAAAAATTAAATATAATAGCTCCGTTCAGATGCATATTTATATATTTATCCCGGAAAATCCTATTATTTTGACAAAAAAATTATAATAAAAACATTATAAATAGTTTAATAGGTTGCAAAAAATTTGCCATAGTTTCCCTTGTAATTTGCGAAACCCGGACAAAAGGGGAATTTATAAACACCTGTATATAAGACATAACATACATATATGTTCCAACAACTATATATATGCTCCAAGTAGCATCCAATGTCATATCCAACACATAACAAAAACATAAAACACAACAAATTACTAGACAACAAACTCATTCGCCGGCATCCATCAAATAGTTGTCCTTAAAATACTTTGCCCATTGTTCTCGAGTTTCTTCTAACTCCTCATTAGAGTATGGAATTTCTCTTTGTACATAACCCTTCAAAAAGCAAAAACTTGGTATTAGTTGAAAACTAATTTAAAAGAACTTAGTATAGGCATAGAGTGACTTGAATACCGTCATTTTCGCTCCCATTTTTGAACTAATGAACCTAATGATTCATTTTAAACTAATTACATGTTTTATATGCTTTGTTTAAACTTTCTAATACTCATTCCAATATGGTTATGCACGTTTTAGGCTTGTTGGGTCGTTATGGACATATTTAGGCTAAAATGAAACATTTTCGCTCCCATTTTTAAACTAATGAACCTAATTATTCATTTTAAACTAATTACATGTTATATACTTTGTTTAAACTTTCTAAGACTCATTCCAATCTAGTTATGCGCGTTTAAGGCCCGTTGGGTAGTTATAGGACATATTTAGGCCCAATTGAGGCATTTCGCTACCAACTTTGCACTAAAAAACCTAAGGACTCATTTTATATGCTATGTTTAAACTTTCTAAGACTCATTCCAATCAAGTTATGCAAGTTTAATGCTTGTTGGGTCGTTACGGACATATTTAGGCTAAAATGATACATCCCATTTTTGAACTCATGAACCTATGGACTCATTTTAAACTAATTACATGTTTTATATGCTTTGTTTAAACTTTCTAAGACTCATTCCAATATGGTTATGCACGTTTTAGGCTTATTGGGTCGTTATGGACATATTTAGGCTAAAATGAGATATTTTCACTCCCATTTTTTAACTAATATACCTAATGATTATTTTTAAACTAATTACATGTTTTATATGCTTTGTTTAAACTTTCTAAAACTCATTCCAATCTAGTTATGCACGTTTAAGGCTCGTTGGGTCGTTATAGGACATATTTAGGCCAAATTGAGGCATTTTCGCTACCAACTTTGCACTAAAGAACCTATGGACTCATTTTAGACTAAATACAAGTTTTATGTGCTATGTTTAAACTTTCTAAGACTCATTCCAATCAAATTATGCACGGTTAAGGCTTGTTGGGTCGTTACAGACATATTTAGGCTAAAATGATACATTTTCGTTCCCATTTTCGAACTCATGAACCTATGGACTCATTTTAAACTAATTACATGTTTTATATGCTTTGTTTAAACTTTCTAAGACTCATTCCAATATGGTTATGCACGTTTTAGGCTTGTTGGGTCGTTATGGGCATATTTAGGCTAAAATGAGATATTTTCGCTCCCATTTTTGAACTAATGAACCTAATGATTCATTTTAAACTAATTACATGTTTATATACTTTGTTTAAACTTTCTAAGACTCATTCCAATCAAGTTATGCGTGTTTAAGGCACTTTGGGTCGTTATAGGACATATTTAGGCCCAATTGAGGCATTTCGCTACCAACTTTGCACTAAAGAACCTAAGGGCTCATTTTAAACTAAATACATGTTTTATGTGCTATGTTTAAACTTTCTACGACTGATTCCAATCAAGTTATGCACGTTTAAGGCTTGTTGGGTCGTTACGGACATATTTAGGCTAAAATGATACATTTTCGCTCCCATTTTCGAACTCATGAACCAATGGACTCATTTTAAACTAATTACATGTTTTATATGCTTTGTTTAAACTTTCTAAGACTCATTCCAATATGGTTATGCACGTTTTGGTCTTGTTGGGTCGTTATGGACATATTTAGGCTAAAATGAGACATTTTCGCTCCCATTTTTGAACTAATGAACCTAATGATTCATTTTAAACTAATTACATGTTTATATGCTTTGTTTAAACTTTCTAAGACTCATTCCAATCTAGTTATGCACGTTTAAGAATCGTTGGGTCGTTATAGGACATATTTACGCCAAATTGAGGCATTTCGCTACCAACTTTGCACCAAAGAACCTAAGGATTCATTTTAAACTAAATACATGTTTTATATGCTATGTGTAAACTTTCTAAGACTCATTCCAATCAAGTTATGCACGTTTAAGGCTTGTTGGGTCGTTACGGACATATTTAGGCTAAAATGATACATTTTCGTTCCCATTTCCGAACCCATGAACCTATGGACTCATTTTAAACTAATTACATGATTTATATGCTTTGTTTAAACTTTCTAAGACTCATTCCAATATGGTTATGCACGTTTTAGGCTTGTTGGGTCGTTATGGACATATTTAGGCAAAAATGAGACATTTTTGCTCCCATTTTTGAACTAATGAACCTAATGATTCATTTTAAACTAATTACATGTTTTATATGCTTTGTTTAAACTTTCTAAGACTCAATCCAATCTAGTTATGCACGTTTAAGGCTCGTTGGGTCGTTATAGGACATATTTAGGCCAAATTGAGGCATTTTCGCTACCAACTTTGCACTAAAGAACCTAAGGATTGATTTTAAACTAAATACATGTTTTATATGCTATGTTTAAACTTTCTAAGACTCATTCCAATCAAGTTATGCACGTTTAAGGCTTGTTGGGTCGTTACGGACATATTTAGGCTAAAATGATACATTTTCGTTCCCATTTTCGAACTCATGAACCTATGGACTCATTTTAAACTAATTACATGTTTTATATGCTTTGTTTAAACTTTATAAGGCTCATTCCAATATGGTTATGCATGTTTTAGGCTTGTTCGGTCGTTATAGGCATATTTAGGCTAAAATGAGATATTTTCGCTCCCATTTTTGAACTAATGAACCTAATGATTCATTTTAAACTAATCACATGTTTTATATGGTTTGTTTAAACTTTCTAAGACTCAATCCAATCTAGTTATGCACGTTTAAGGCTCGTTGGGTCGTTATAGGACATATTTAGGCCAAATTGAGGCATTTTCGCTACCAACTTTGCACTAAAGAACCTAAGGACTCATTTTAAACTAATTACATGTTTTATGTGCTATTTTTAAACTTTCTAAGACTCGTTCCAATCAAGTTATCCACGTTTAAGGCTTGTTGGGTCGTTACGGACATATTTAGGCTAAAATGATACATTTTCGCTCCCATTTTCGAACTCATGAACCTATGGACTCATTTTGAACTAATTACATGTTTTATATGCTTTTTTAAACTTTCTAAGTATCATTCCAATGTGGTTATGCACGTTTTAGGCTTGTTGGGTCGTTATGGACATATTTAGGCTAAAATGAGACATTTTCGCTTCCATTTTTGAACTAGTTGATTTAGCTACAAAGGCACGTCATTCCAAGTCACAAAGAAATTAATCTGCAGCGCATTGAGTCGTAGAAGAAGGTTCCTATAGGGATCTGACTCGTCAATTTCCTAGAATCACGCAACTTGAAGTAGTCTTCTGTAGAGAAGATTGCTATAACTATTAAACTTAAATGGTAGCATAAACATGCTGTAGGATAAGAAAAGCAGACCATATGGGAAAATGAAAAAAAAGATAAAAAATCTCCGATTGTTTGTGAATAACGAGGGTATATAAAGAAATGTGATCGGGTTAAAGACCTTCATGGAAGACACTGGTACTTGAATCAGTTGCAGCGTGCTGGTCCAAACTCAACTCGGCATCTTCCTGCTCGTAGAGTTTGCTGTTTCCTGGAATAAACAGAAACCATCAGAGGCACAAGTTCTTTATGTCTAATACGCACTAAAACATAAGTATGTAACTGACCATCAATTGTCAACATAAAACCATCTTCGTCATCTGTTTCCTTCGGAAGCTGCTGGTTATCAACAAAGTAGCTGCCTACCATTCTGATGGTGGACGATTTTCAGACAACACATTGCTAGTGCACTCTCCTGTCAAAGATTCAAGCGAAAAACTGCTTCAGAAAATATGTTGGAATGAGTCTAAGAAAGTTAAAACTATGCTTATGAAACATGTAATACGTTTGAAATCAATCCTTAGTTTCTTTAGTTAAAAATTGGGTGCGAAAATGTGAAAAATGGGTGCAAATATGCGAAAATGCAAAAATGGGGTGAGAAAATGCGAAAATCTGCATAAAACTGATCAGAACTGTGCGCAGAACAGTGCACAGAACTGATCAGAACTGTGCAATGATCTGCATTGAACTGATTAGAACTATGCAGATCAGTGCACAGAACTGATCAGAATTGTGCAATGATCTGCATAGAACTGATCAGAACTGTGCAGATCAGTGCACAGAATTGATCAGAAACTGTGCAGATCAGTTCACAGAACTGATCAGAAACTGTGCAGATCAGTGCACAGTTCTGATCAGTTCTGTGCACTGATATCCAGCTTCAGAAAATGCAAATCATGCCTCTAATGCAAAATACTAGTCACATTGTGCGAACCTCACATATCACGCCCCAACTTGTTTTGATCATATGGCTATCAATTGAATTTATGCAGGAGATTAAACAATTTAATAACTTTGCCTACGGGAAATTACACCGACAAAACACCAATAATGCAAAATACCAATTCTGTTTTTTCTGTTAATTTTTGACAGTGGATCCAAGTAAGTTGGAGATGACTAACATATGAATAGTTTAAGGTGTTTTCCAACTAAACACTTTTACAAACAGATGACTATACATTACTTTTTTCGAGCACTAGTCACGGGTTCTAAACTAATTAAAAAAACCATTTCAGAACTCTGTTAACAGTTGTTCTCAAATATATTCCATAAATCTACTAGCAATAAGAGCTATACTGCGCACTCATTGTCTGACCTTCAACACGTGGTTCTAACTCCTGAATGACAGAACTATTAATCTGACCATGTGTTTTAAGGGTGACTCTTAGCAGTAAGATACATACATCCTCCACCGATTGACAGAAAATCTAGATAACAAACACGAAATAAAATAACCACCAAGATCGATACCAGCTCACCAAAACACGAACAACCAAGAGAATGATCAAAGCATAAGTACAAGCAACGTTTCACAACAAATCACACCTACAAAACACCAATACTGATCCACCAACCCTAAGCTCACACAAAAACACAAATAAAAAATCCGAAAAACCCTAATTCATGCATTCCGCAACAACTTCAAACAACAATT
Organism: Spinacia oleracea; assembly: GCF_020520425.1. NCBI lineage: Eukaryota > Viridiplantae > Streptophyta > Magnoliopsida > Caryophyllales > Amaranthaceae > Spinacia > Spinacia oleracea. The sequence continues at coordinate 102,506,526 of NC_079490.1, read as the reverse complement.
AGGCAGAAAAAACACGATATCAGATCCAAGCCAAAAACCCTCAAAAATCGAATTAAAAACCATCATTCTGATCATTCTCAGTGCCGGCCTTTGTCAAACCAAATGTTAAGGCTGCAGTAAATGCGAAAGGTAAAAATTACTTTTCTACTCTACCAGCATGTCAAAAAGGAGCTTATAAATCTAAGCCTAGTGCCAAAAGGTGCAGGGAATGGATCTCCATTGCCAGAGGCTTCCAATCAAGTTGGTTCAAGAATGCCTGTACCCAAAGGCTTCCAATCAAGTTGGTTCGATATAACAGATTCAGACAACATTACCACATAAAACTAAACTGCTTTAATCTGTAGAATTAACCATATCCCTGAATTATGAAGATCAATACTACTGATAATTTCTACTGGTTCAGACAACATTGATTAATGTAAGCAAGTTCAAATGCTCAAAACACATAAAATACTGAATTCAGAACTTAATTTGAGTAAAATTCAGAACTTAAAACACAAAAAACAAAATTCTTTGATTCTTAACATTACCAGAAAACAAACATCGGAAAACCCTTTTATCTCCCTTCTTCTCCCTTCAATTTTGAGGTAAAGGAGAATTTTGCGAAGTAGAAACACGAAGAAATCCCCTCTGCCAAATTGCAAGGCGGAGAAGAATTGACCATTGAAGAACTCACTTCGAACATCTCTACCTACAAAGAACAACTACAACAAGTAATTCTTTTTCCCATTATCTTGTACAATTTTACATCATATTTTTGCGACTTAGGGTTTATTAGAATTTGATTTGTCAATTGACGTTTGTTGTTCTTGGAATTCAATTAGGGTAATTTGTTTTTATCAAAAATAAATTTAAAAAGAGGAAATTCGAGTGAACAAACCTAAGCAAGTACCGCAAAACCCTAGCTCCTTCTATCTCTACTTATCTGCAATTTGAGGGCTTGAATTGGAGGGGTGCGGTGTTGCCGGCGGCGGATGTTGAAAAGGAACAAGAAAACCCGACCGGTGGCTGGCGAATTTGTTTGTTTGAACAAGAAAACTTCGGCGCCTTTCTCTCTCTTCCGCCCCACCTTTATTTCTCTGTAGACATGAATGACGATTTGACACAAAGTCGAAACACTACAAGTTTACCTATCTCACAAACGCGTGCTATGGCTGGCGAAGGAACAAAGATGAAGAGGAAGGAGCGAGTAGGAAAGATTTGTGTAGAAGGAGCCATGGGTATGGAGATTCGAAAACCTTTCTCTTGAAATTCTAGATCTGTGGTGGTTTGAGAAGATGAGATTGAGAATCGAATATTGCGAAAAATCTTCCTTACAATTGCAGCAAAGTCGACAGGCAAAGGTTGCGAATATTCCGAGTTGCAGCATTCAATACGGCCAGAAGCTGCGATTACTTCGTTTAATTGCAACTTGTACAGTATGCCCGCGCTGCGAAATCCTATTTAAAAAAAAAAATTAGCTTTTTCGCAGTGCTTGGTCACTGAAATTGCTGCGAATAGGTCATTTAAATATTGACCCGCGTTGACCAATGCTCGATTGCAACCCATATGACTTGCGTGAGTTGCAATTGATGAGTTGCAAATGAAGTTTTTTCTACTAGTGCTGCCTGCAACAAATGCCCCTTGGGTGGGAGAGATAATAGCTGGTAGGATTTGCCTGAGTTTAGAATACATGATCTTAGAGATACACTTGTAAATCACAGAACAACAAGCAATAGGTCTGAAGTCACTTACAGAGTTTGGCACTGTCAGTTTAGGAACAAGAGAGATAGAAGTTACATTCACTTCCTTGAGAATTTTCCCAGTTTTGAAAAAATCCCCAATGGCCAAGCACATGTCATCTTTGATAATTGGCAAAGTAGCTTTGAAGAATTGACTGATGAACCCATCTAAACCAGGTGCTTTGTTGTTGGGAATTGTGTTGAGAACTCTTTTGACATCTTTTTCATCTATTGGAGCTCTAAAAATAGCTAGATGATCCTCATTCAGTCTAGCCCCTTGATCAATCACAATTGTCTTCATTGCAGTCCTATTTTCCATGGTTACACCAAAGAGTGAGGTATAGAATTGAGTAAAAGCATTTTGAACCCCATCACTGGACTGAACCCAATTCCCCTCTTGATCATGAATAAAGTTGATCTTGTTCTGCTTTCTCCTTTGTTTTATACTCAAATGAAAAAGTCTAGAGTTTTCATCTCCTAGTTCAAGCCATTTGAGTTTAGCTGTTTGATGAAGGAAAGACAGATAATTCTGGTGGGCCTGTTGGTAGGCTGCATTAGCTTCTTTCTCCTCAGTAGCTAACTGGCTGTCACCAGGTGCAACATGGAGAGCATTCTGAGCCACAAGGAGTTCAGCATGGGTCTTGATATCAGTAGATTCCACTGTATCAAACCCAGTTTTATTCAAAATCTTCAATTCAGTTTTGATCCATTTCAATCTCTGCAGAACTCTAAACATGTGGCAACCATGAACATATTTTTTCCAGTTTGTTTCAATCAAGGGCATGAATTTATCAGAATGGATCCACATATTGTAGAACCCGAAGGGCTTCTTCTGCTTGACAGTTTTATAGCAACTCAAGATCATAGGACAGTGGTCCAATTCTTCTTCAGGTAAATAAGCAGCTTCAGCAGATGGGAAAGTGTCCTCCCATTGATTGTTAGCAAGCACCCTATCAATTCTAGTGAACACTCTAGCTCAACCATCTTGTTTGTTGGTCCATGTAAAATGTCTCCCCACAGTTTTGACTTCATTAAGCTGACATGTTGTCATGCAGGATCTCATTGGTTGAATTTCAGCCATTCTAACAGTAGAACCAATCCTGTCTTCAATTGCCATAATAGCATTGAAATCTCCATGATCACCCAAGCTGATGAGATCATAGTTGCAAGAGAGAAAAGATCCTGCCATAGGGATTCCCTCCCTTTCTTATCTGAGTAGCCATATATGAAGGTGCAAAAGAACTTATTGCCACTTAGTTTTGCAGTAACATGACAGTGAACAAGTTGGGGGCTCATAGAGATGATGTTAACTTCAAAAGCATCTGGATCCCACCCCACTATTATTCTTCCATTCTTATGTTGACTGATGTTGGTAGTAAAACACCACCCAGGACACAGATTGAGGTAAAGAGGACCCATCTTAATCCCCTTAACCCTAGTTTCAAGGCAACTGAACAGCTTAATCTGGTGATAGAGGAGGAATTTCTTCACCTTATTTTGTTTCCCAACCCTGTTCAGTCCCCTCACATTCCAACAAAGGATATTATCCATTAGGCAAAGGGGATTTCACCCCCTGGCCTAATGAACCATCCCCTTCCACCACATCAGAACACACACTTTCCACCTCATGTAGCACTGCAAAGCTATTCCTAGTGTGTACTGGCCTTAACTCTTGACATTTCTGCCAACTAAAACCTGTAGCCTGTATAAACCCTTCATCCTGTGCATCAGTAGTTGCATCATGAGCAGCAGCTGTGTTAGTCACAGTTAGAGGAGCCTTCCTAGTTGGTTGTTTAGGGACCCAAACTTTCTTGGTGATAGGCTTTTTGGTGTGGATCTGACAGTCATTAGCTAGATGTCCCATGCCTTTGCACTTTGAACAAGTCAAAGGCAGCCAGTCATAAGTCACTTGTTGGTCAGTCAATACACCCTTCTCATTCACAAACTGAATTGTGGTAGGAAATGATTGATCTAATTGATCCTCAACTAACACTTTTGCAAACATAAGCTTGTCTCTCTTAAGAGTGGCCTGGTCTACTCTAATGACTTGACCAATCTGACCAGCAATCTTATTCAAACTCTTCTCACCCCAGTATTTCACATCCAGAGCAGGTAGTTTAATCCAGATGGATAAAGTTTTCACAGGTTCTTTAGCAAGATTGGCATCAGCAGACCATTGTTTAATGATCAAGGGTTTTGAATAAAAAAATTGGGCATTCCCCTGCAACACCTTACTACAATTCTCCATTGTTGTAAATCGAACAAGGAAGATACCCTTTCCAACTAATGATACTTTATCAACCCCCATCTTACCCCAACTTCTATGGAAAAAGCCTTCCATCGCATGTTATGGTGGATTAGCCCCCAAAACATAGCAAATGAGCTGATTCCCAAAAACTTATTTCCTCCGCAATGTCATCAAAATCAATACAAACAGGAGGGGGTTTATTCAATGTTTCAGCATTATCAATCACAGGAATAGAACCAGCATCAACAATTTGATTAATATTGCAAGGAAGAACAGGGGAAGTTACTCTGTTCGCATTCCCGCCAATTTGAGAATGAAAATGGGTTCGAACATCATTACCTGATTGGAGGCCATTAATCCAAGCATTGAAATCATTCCGCACTTGAGATTGATGCTGCAAATCTTTTAGTGCCGTTTTGGGTGAGAGAATCAGTTCATCTGGGTCTGGGTATTCAACCTCACTTTTCCCAGAATCGATTCCTTCAACCTCCATTGATGAGTTCAGCAATTCCTTTATGGTCGCACGTGTATTAGGTCTGTGTGAGGAAGGAGCTTGTCCTGTCTTCTTCCCTTTCTGAGATGATTGGTTGTTCTTGCGAGGCCTTGCCATGGCGTCGAAGACGAAGGAGAGGTTCCTGCTTCGAACCCTCTCAAGCGCAACCTCAAAACCAATTGACTATTCAATCATGATAATCCATTCTTGCAATCTATGAACACTTACTTTGATTCACAATACGCCCAATAACTGCTTTTATAGCCTCCTTTTACGGTGCGACGTTTAGCTAGCATCAAAGAAAACTAATTCTCAAACGAGCAGACATAATCGCTCATGTTCTGAGGAATGGTTCTAATCACCATTAATGATAACTACTTATGACATGACTTTAAATCTCTTAAAGTGTTCTCATGGTCAATCCGATACAAGATCCAATAAGTATCTATGCAAAAGATTCTGACATCCAGTCAATCTAGTTCAAGAAACCGAACTACAAATCTACTTGCAATCTAATCTTCATTAGTCATTTCAATGACCTGGATTAGGGATCCTTTGTGACTTCAATATTCAAGTTCACTTATGGGTGTTTCTTTGTCGAAGAATCCATCTTGACATCCCATTTGAATGTTCGGAATCACATGGACTTATCATTTAATACTAAACCAAGATTAAATGATCTATGAAATATAATTTCATAAATGATAAATGTTTAAACCAAATGCTTACCATTTTGTGGGCCTCTAACCCAAAATCAAGCATTTAATGTTTTACAGATATAGGCCTTTCACCCAATACTTAAAACATTCATGGAACTCAAACTTGATTCCATATCTGCATATGAATGTTGTGTCTCATTCAATGCAGAGGTTTAGTTTATCATACTTTTCTATTCTTAGCATCTTTTCTATTGAAAGCCTTTCGATGTAAGATGAAAAGATCTTTGAATATGTTTATAGAATGATCTAGTCTTTCATTGCTGTTTAGAATGATAATCATATCTAAAATAGAAAATCATCCAGGTAGCAGACTTGTGATCAACCCGAGTTCATTGAAGAACTCCCACTAGAAACAATTCCCTTTCATTGCTTCTTAGGCAATAATTAATTCATTTCAATTATGTAGAATTGCAAATGATGCCATCCTTTTGGAATACTCCAACCAGTTCACAAAGATGTGGGAGATACATCTTTCAACTGAGAACTTTGGAAACTAATCATTGATTCACTTTCCCATGCATCACATATGGTTTAGAACCTATGTAACCACCTTTTAATCACGACGCCTTATTTCCCGTGTATGTTTGTGGTTTGCCTAACAACAAGATTCAACTTTTGCTTAGGCAAATGCATGTAGCATCAAAACTTTAGTTCATCTTCACTTCCTCTTATCAAGTGCTCATCCTACATGTCCAAATGTATTGGATGTTCTTGATAATATTATAATGATCCTTGATTTATATCAATAGAGATTGGTATAAACTCGTCACGATCCAATGTTCACGAGTTATCTTGGCGATCTATATATCACATCATACATGATTGATTGTAATGCAAAAACCATTCGCATTTTAAAATCTATCCATGTAACTTTTAGCTTTATTTTGTTTCAAGAGATACTGAATCTTGCTAAAATCTTGGCATTGCCATGTGATATAAGGTGAAGGCACCTCTTCAAGGTCCTTCATGCTTAACTTTAGTGATAACAACCTAGCTTTATACTTAGTTAAAGCATTCATTACTTAGACTTACTCATATGGGGTGAGAGTCTGTTTTGAGTCTCTCAATTGTGTTTGATTTAGTAATTACTTTAACAGAATCCAAACAACGCTTTAGATCCTATCCAATAGATCTTTAACCCAGTATGTTCTAAGTTTCGCCATGGTTCTAACATTGACAAATACTTTCAAATCTAACCTTTTAGAATTTGAGTGTCATTTTTAATAGAGAGATATGTATCTCATATGTAGAACCAATAACCATGACTTAGCTCCCACTAAACTCATCATCTACAAGATGATCTATGTTTTCATAAAGCTATGATTTCTCAATAGCCTTGTTGAAAAATATGGTCCAATTCCCACTTGAATTCTTTAATCTACGAATAGATTTCTTAAGCTTGCTCTTTTATCTAGCATCCAAAACTTTTACATTGTATGATGTACACAATTCCTTTCTACAAGTCCAATTGAGGAAGGTGTTTCGTTTTCCAATTGCCATATTGCCATATGCAATGATTGCTAGATTTATCCAAAATAGTTCAAGCATTCCGACTTGGTGAAAAAGATTTCAACATTATCAACGCCGTGAAGTTGTTTACAATCTTTAACCACCAATCTAGATTTTTCTTTTGTATGTGTATACAATATCATCTTTGTATGTTTTGAAAATATTTTTGCAACCAATGGGAGTGAACCCTTTATGCAAATCAACGTTCTATGTTTAGAAAACATGTTTGCAACTAATGGGAGTGAACCCTTTATGCAAATCAACGTTCTATGTTTAGAAAACATGTTTGCAACTAATGGGAGTGAACCCTTAATGCAAATCAACCAAATCATAGATTTGATTCTTTAAGATGAAGATATTTCGGAGAAAATGGCCTCAAACCATTTTGTATGGCCTCGAACCATACTTACGTTTCTGATGGCCTCAAACCATACTTGGGAATTTTTAATTCGTCGTAGCTAACCTGTAAGTCGTATGTTCTTGAAGCACTTTCCAAAGTCTTCATAGTTTTCATTCCTCAAGATATCTATGTATCTATCTTGGTTGAATTCTATTCCTTATACGATTTACCTAGGTATTGAACATCAAACTTTAGTGTCTATAAAGACATTACTCAAATACTCAAGTCCTTTGAGTATTAGGATTCTCTTGAAGAACTTCTAAAGTCTTCCTGATGCTCTTCCAAAGGCTTCTACGTACGGAGCTTTTCCAAAGACTCCTAAGTATCCTACATTTGTTTGTTGCTTGACTCGAAGTCCTTTTGAGGTCACTTCGAGGTCATTTTCTCCCACTTGCCTTTTTGGAAATATGATGGTTTCCTAAAAGACATTATCTAGAGCAACAACCATATGTTCTCAGATTTGTGGTAGAATCAATACCTTTTGTTTCTATGAGTTGCTCATAAAGAAACATATATCTATTCTTGAGTTTGTTTGATGTAAACACTAACTCCCACTGGATTTGACAACCCTAGATATATATATGTATTGAAAAGATGTACTGAACCGAAGTTCAATCCTTATGACATCTTATCCTTAGCTTTGACAACTTTGTTTAGTGTGATAGTCACTTGAGAGTATCATTTAGAAACTGTATAGGAAAATAGTCGTGATTATCGTTAGTCGAATAGATTCCGTTTTCTCCATTTGGACATACCATATTCTTATGGAGCTTCGATGGTCATAATGCCATATAAACAATCTAGATAATCTTTCATGGCTCATGCAAACATCACCTTGACCCAACCTAGATGTTCCAAAATTCTTGCCAAGTTGATTTATACCCTTTTGTGAATCGCATTGAAGCATTTCACATATTTCACGTTGAGTAAATATAACCATATTTTCTCAAGTCCTTGTGAAAAAGGTAAATAATAAAATCCATCTTTGGCCCATGAACTTTATTGTCTAGAAACTTCTAACAATAGTCCATTTCTATGTCATGTTCAACAAGCAAGACCCACGTGTCTTAAATTAACCAACTTTCAGAAATCCATGCCATGGAATCTTAGAATGCTGTCTTGTTGATAAGGTCGTATGACATTGCTAAAGATATGTGGAACACAAATCAAAGTGTTTGAATTGAACCTTCTGAAGTTTGAGTGTGAAGAGATTCGTTTGTTTATTAATCGATCATATGACTCAACCCTTAAATGACCATTTCATTCAAATAAACACTCAACGAATGTTTTTGTTTACTTTCAATGTGAGTCCTTCCGTTGTCCAAACAGAAATTGATTATGATGATTAATGGAACATAATACCATTAAGTTCCAGCCTTTAGAAGGACTTTAAAACAAACATGATGACCCTACAATTAATGTAGCACAACTTTGCTTCATTTCCCACTTGTAGGTCAATAAACAGACTTAGCTCCCGGATTTTTGAGTTCTTAACAAGAGTTAGAACCTCAAGCGGTAATCTAATACCATAGGAGTTTATTTGCTAAGTTGTTTCTCTTTAACACAAACTTTTAGGTAGAAATTGAATCTTGAATTCATTTCTTTTGTTCCCCTTTCCTATCCTTTCTAGCATGTTTTCTTATAGTCCTAATGATTTTACTCTTTGCTTGATTTTCTTACTTTGTTATGCTTACAAAGTCCCCCCTTTCTTTTATTCACTTTGAATGACCGCATCCAATGAGTCTAGTTCATTATCGAATCAAAAGAAAATTGGTTGTTAACCATTGGTTATACACGAGTCTTTAACTCAATACTTCATTATTCCAAAACTACCAAGTATTCTGAATATATGAGGTCCAATTGGTCTACCATTCAAATTTTAGTTTGAAAATAACCATGAAGATCACTATAAGAAAATAGCATTCAAGATACGCTCTCACTCTCCTTTTCTTTGAGAATCTCTCTCAAAATTAGTTCCCAATCAATTGATGAAATATCGTAGTTCTATTGTCCGAACGCAATAAGGTTGAAGATTTACTATTCTACAAAATGAACTAGCAAATAAAAGATTTATCATACTTTAATAACTTGAAATAAAAGCATTCACGCAATCATTAAAGCTATTAAACATTTCATTCATGCAAAAATAAAACATGGTCCAAAATGAATGAAACGATTCCAAGACCCTAAAAGTCCTAAATCCTTAAGCAGCTTTGGCATGTCTTAAGTATTTTAAGATTCTAGGTAAGCAAAACCTATTGCTAGTAATCTCCAAATTACTCTTGGTTAATAAATTAATACCATAATTTATCCCATTGCCACAACATAATGCCATTGTTGTTTGAGTTGAAACCACAATCAACGTGCTCCTTTGGGACGCCTTACCATCTAAGTCAACTAATATAGCACCTCGCTTTGGCGTAAACCTACTACGTTAGGTCCTTAGATTTTTGTAAGTGCTTGATTTGGAAGGCAATTTTTAAACTCAATATTACATTGGACCTAGTTGTTTCTATGTTGGTTCGATTGTTAGCAAACTTAATCTAATCGAGTCATACGAAACAACCTATTCATGCAAAGTATACATACATACATTCAAGCATAATATATATATATATATATATATATATATATATATATATATATATATATATATATATATATATATATATATATATCAAATGCATAAATAAAATGGTGAACTAGTATGGCCCAAAACATCTTGTCTTGAAGCATCCAATCTTCATCACCTTCTTGTTAGCTTGGCATCGTCTTGAATCTTCGTTCAATTGCTAACTTAAAGTTCTAAACTTAAAAATACTTGAAAATAATAAAATTACATCAAAATATCCATGGTTCGCAGACCATATTTAAAACTTTATATTCATAGATAGAACGGTTCGCATACCGTATTTAACTATCCTAAATGGCCATACTAGTCACTTGGAGCACCTGCATTACATAAAATATATATTCTATGCATTCACCCATTCGTATGCTAAAACGAATGACCCATATAATTATGCAAGTATTTACGTGAATTAATTAAAATTCACGTTCACATAAACGCGTCCTAAAAGATTAATTAGATCAATTTCCAAATTATTAATCCTTAGACTTTATTCTAATTAAAATTGAATTTAATTAAAATAATGCGACCTACGAAAAATAATTAAAATAATTATTTCATTTTCAATTCATTTAGTGGCTCCCACTCAAACCAATAATTATTCCGGATAATTAATTATTAAATATTAAATTAAAACTCGCGGCTTAGCCCAAGTAAATAAAATATTAAATTAAATATCCCGTTAGCCCAAGTTAATGCAAATATGGTCAAGCCCAACGAAATAAACAAATAAAAAAAAAATGTTCATGTGCTTGCTCGGGCTAGGCTTGCGCCCAGCCCAACGTAGCACGGTGTGGCCTACGAGGCACACGAGCAAGGCCCGCGCACCCCGCAACCTTGCACACGTACCCGCAGCTTCTGCTGCCCCTGCGTGCTCGTCTCGACGCTCATGGCTGCGCATCGCTAGGCCAGGTGCCTTTCTTGATCGCAGCCATCGCAAGCAAGGCCCTGCCTGCTTGCCCCTTTCCTCGCCCAGCGCGCGCGCGGCACGCAGCGCCCATGCTGCTGCCCGCGTCGCTGCGGCTCGGCACGGATGTGGCAGCTCGCGTGGCTCGACGAGCCACACGTCCACCCCACCCTTGTGTTCTTGCCTTTGGTTCGTATTACGGACCAACTCAATTAAATAAAATTAATTTCACGAACGTTTGCATTTATGTTATTTTTCATAAAAAAGTTACGATTTTTATTTTCGAAAAACAACGGTTTTTACGATTTAATTAATTTAACGACAATCCAATTTCGTAAAATATTAAATCAAGGCTAACATTATTCAAATTTTAAGAACGAACGATTTCAACTAAAGATTTGAACTTTTAAATAATAAAATCTAAAACTTTAAATCGTTCTAAACATTTCAATTTCAGATTTTAATAATTTGGTTTAAGTGCGATTAAAATTAACGAAACCATTCCAAAATCTTAATCCAATAATTTTTAAAATTAGACACTTACCCATGAAATTATATTCCCTTTCCCAATTAACCGAATTATTAGATCTAAATTATTTAAAAAATCAATTAGCGATCTAAAATTTACGAATTTGGGGAAAGAAAAATTAGGGTTTATACTTGTCGGAAAAGGCTGAAATGTTTACCATAGATAAAGAATATACCCTGAAACATCGTGTAAAATTTCGATCAATTCTGAGTTGTTTAGGTTGACCAATTAATTGAAATATTTTCCGACACTTTAATTTTAATTCGAAAATTAACAAAAACGCCCAAAAAACACCACTTCGAGGCCTGTTTTTGCAATTCCGTTTCCATTAGGGGTGATCTTAGAAAATCGTTTTCAAATAGATTAGGGTCAGAAAAGTCGAAAAACCGAATCTTTTTTATTTCAGAACAGGTTACGCAATTAATCCAATATTTCATAAAAAGTTCCGAAAAATCAACAAAAAATCCCAAAATTTCGACAACAGCAAAAACAAAAAAATTCATGCTAAAACATGCTTTGAATACATAAGGCTCGTGATACCACTGTAGGGGAATACAGTTAAACAAAATAACATGTGTGGAAACAATCCCCAAAGCCAGGAAACATGTATAAAGCACAGATTAAGCAAACTTACATTCGAAGCGTGTTTTCCCGAGTAATCTGTCAACGGACAGAACAAAGAACTCCACTTGTCGTTCCTCTACTTGGTTCACCGACACGTTCAGATCCGTCTTGATAATCGTAGCTTAGACAATCACGCAAGAGTTTATGCTTTTGGGAAGAACACATCCATGGAGGCTTAGAGAGAATTAGGGTTTCTCTCTCCTCCTTAGGGTTTGATGTGTGTGACTGATTTGTTGCATTAGGATTAGGAAAACATAATAGACTAGGTTATATCAATAACCTATTAAGTGAGCCAAGCCAACCGGCCAAGCATAGAGCCCGACCGGCCAGCAAGGCCCACGACCAAACCTCTGCACAAGCGCGCAGCACACAACACACAGTGGGCTGGGCCACGCTGCTCCTGTTGCTGTTGCTTCTCCGTGCGTGCACAGCCAAGGCAGCAAGGCCATGGGCCTTTGCTCCTTGCGCTTTGCTCGTGGGCTTGTATTCGTGTTTTCTTTAATTAATTATCATTCGATAATTCATTTATCGTTTTGTACTTGACGATCCATTGTCGTATGATACGATTATTCGTTTCGCCTAGCTTACGAATATATGCAATCACGATATACGATTTCACGATCTAATGTTAAATCGTATAATTATGTTTTCCGAACTAATTTCCCAAAAAGCTATTAAATGAATTTCCGATTCATTTAATCCGGTGATCTGTTACATGCCATTGGTGTGACCTTATAGGTTCAGTCAAGAGTAAGTTGTGAGCTTAATATTCATTAGAACTCACTGATCGGAAGCATTGCTCCAGCTAGCTGTTCCGATCACTTGATCTCACTGAATTAGTTGTTCGCAATTATTCTGAACCTTGGTATTAGACTTAATGCACCTTGGGTGAAGGACATATTTCCTTCATATGATTAGTATTGATTCGAGAGAGCTTATTAGTATTTCTTTATTGATTATTAGTATTGATTATCATCCTGGATTATTGTTCATTGGTGAACCTATTACCTAGACCTTTTATTACCTGATTTATTCCTATTTAATTATTGTCGTAGTTTAGTATGCAAACCAAACCAATTTTCCTGTTTCCCGATAGTCTAGACCTTGTTTTTAATAGTAGGAAGAACGATGTTTCCCTGTGGATACGATCCTGACTTACCTTGCTATCTTGTTAGTGGAATTAGTTTTATCTTTGATTAGGTGATACGACTTTATCCTGTCAAGCACGAACTACAAAATTCCAAGTAGTGGACATTAAGCCTACCTTCACACTACTACAAAATAGGGAATAAAAACGCTAAATAGAGAACAGTTAAGTATGCTAAACGTTTTCTAGGTGTATAGAGAACGCATTTCTCTGGTAACAGTTGTGTGAAAAAAAGAATAGAGAACAATTATCTTACCTAACAGTCTTGTATTCTTTACCATAACAAAAAAACATTAAAATAAATTCAAAATACTTAATAGAATAGAAAGTTAATCTAAGATAACTGTTTTGTATTCCTTTACAAAAATATTTTACAATTAAAAAAAACTATTCTCGACCTTTTTACAACCTGTAGCTTTATACATTTTTCTTTAACAAAATCAATTACGATTATTTCATCATCCGTTAACAAAATCAAACAACTAAAGAGAAGGAAACAACGAAAACCTAAAACAAGATTTTAGGCGCAAACCAAAAACCTCAATTACGCAGAACCAACTCCCCCGCAGAACCGCCCCTCACAGATCTGCACCACCACTGCATTGCTCTGCCTTCCGACCTCTGTGAACGGCGTCTGTCCCACCGCTTCCATCAATTATGAGGTTGGTATGCTTAATTTTGTTTTGCATATTATTTCTTCAACTAATAATCAGGGGATTATGAATATTTTTTTATTATTGTAATTGCCAAAAAAAAAAGCAATGAATTCTTGATGTAAAAGATTTATACATATTTTAGGTCGAATTAATTTTGTCAAATTATTGCCTCCTTGATGGAATACAGAGGAGGAATATCGAATTGCACTAAATTATGTAGAAATTATGTCGAATGAATCTGCTGAATTAAGTCCAGGTAAACAGATTTTCTTTTAATTATAGGATTTAGAATTTTAGATCGTTAAATTAAAATTAGTTTGGATGAGAAGCCATGGTTGTCATTCTTGACAGGCATAGAATAGAAACTTAGACCTTTTTTTCCCTTAATACAAATTGATCGTTTGGTTCTACAGATTCAAGAGCTGGTTGAGGTTATTGTTTGGCCAATGACACTCAAAGAGGGATTCTGGACAATAGGGATCCGTCCACCGAAACTCTCATAGGCAAGAGCATGTGCAGCACAAACAAATGCCACTTTTCTGAAGTTAGTAGGGCCTCCGCTTGTCCAGGTTCAGGTTCAGGTTCAGGTTCGTTTTTATCCAGCTGAGACATTCACTTTATCATTTTTTGTGGAATCATGTTAAGAGCTCATAATCACATATCTCTGTGAGGAATGGATTCTATTAAGATTGGAATTCTGCTGGTGAAGATAGTTTTGGAAATGCTCGTTTGCTTTGTTTTCTTCGCTTGCATTTCGACCTTATAACATTTCTCACTTGTTAACTAGTCTCTTTATTATTCATGTTTGTGGACCAGTTATTTTTGTAGCAAAAAGCTGGAGTTGTTTGTAAACCTGTTGTGCATGATTTATTTGTATATTTTATAGGCAGATTGTAAATATCTTTGCAATGGAATGATCTAGCTAGGTGTTGTCTAAGTTTCTTGTTTTCAATGATTTAGATGTTCATTGGAGACGGAGCAAAGCTTGTACGTGATGTTTTTCCACTTGCAAAAGAGAAGGCTCGTTGCATTATATTTATTGATGAAATGGATGCCATTAGTACTAAGCGGCTTGACAGGTGAGACCATTATGTAATTAGTTTCACGTTACTTCTCTATAACCTGATACAAGAAACCAAGATCAACGATAAGTCATAATCTCATGCGCCAAGGCATCTACAATATTTAGGTGAAAGGTGATATATGTTAACTATGTTCTTATTTCACTGCAGTGAAGTGTGAGTGGTGACAGGGAAGTGTAACGAACTATGTTAGAGCTGCTAAATCAGGTGAGCAAACAATGTGATTTTGTTAATTTGCATTTCAAAGGTTTTATATCATTATATGTTTGCCTCTGTCAGTGCATTTCAAAGCTATTGATTTCTTCACTCTGCTGCAGGCATATTATGTAACAACTACTGGGGAGCTTGCCAGGATGGTTTGGATTCGAAAAGCTCCTATTCTCCAACAAATATTCGTTCTCTAATAGTGACTCTTAATTTTCTTGTTATTTTGTGCTTTTACCTAATATTTATCCCTATTTATCTACCTTGCTAATTGATTTGATTTCCTGAATCTGATTAATCCAACAAAATATATACCTGACACTTTTGAGCAATGTGATTTGCCGTGACGATTCTCTACAAACATAATCAGATGGTAGTTTAGAAGACTAGACATGCATATATCTGTTTTTAGTTGACACAAGGTTTTGTTTGAGGTTTAATCCTTTTATTGTATCTTTTGTTCACTATAATGTACTCCGTATCTTATAGGACTTGCAAGGACAATCGAAACCAAGCTTTTTCTGGTTGTTCAATGACCAAAAGAAATCCAAAGTTGAGATCAATGTTGAGTTTCAAATATCTGATGAAGAGGATGCTCGTGATGGGCACTTAGGTTCCAAGGGTAGTGGTCTTGGGCAATCAATAGGTTTGTTGCTTGGCTTTGCTACTGCAATATAAATGATCTTATTATTGTGTTAACTTTTAATATTTATTCCTCTTTTCATTTTGTCCTTCAGCTTTTCAGTCATCAACTTGGATGTTCATGAAGTCTAACTTGTTTCTACACCGCAGTGGCAAGGCCCAGACTGTGGACGAGGTCTAAAAAGTCTCCTAAACTTGTCAAGTTTGAGTAAACACTGAAATTATGTAATTTCATACGTTTATTTGACAGTTTCTATTTCAATAATTGGTAGCTGATAAATTCAGATGTATCTTTCCTCTCTAATGTAATAGTTTAATTGTATTCTTGTGGCTCTATATAATATATATCTTTGATTTTTCTCTAATATAGATTAATATATTTAATGCTTATTCATCCAAATATATATATTACATACAGGGGGAGGGGGGGAATAGAGGACGATTATCTTAGAAACCGTCTTCTATCTTAATGTAAACGAGGAAGAATAGAGTACGCCTATCTAAGCAAGCTGTCCTCTATTTTAATAAATACATAACAGTTAAGTGTCTCAACCGTTCTCTATTACTTCTATATTTTCTGATTTAAGGAAGGGAATAGATGACGGTTAGTTGAGACCACCGTACTCTATTCATATGTATATAGAACGCCTATCCTAACCGTCCTCTAAACTATAGAGATCGCTTAGCAGGAGAACGGTCCTCAGGCGTCCTCTAAAGCCTATTTTAACAGTTCTTTACTCCCTTTTTTGTAGTAGTGTCAACCTCCTACTCGGACGTCCTTGGCTCCATGACTTAGGAGGTGTAGCATCGACTCTGCACCAAATGGTTAAACTTAACAATAACAGAGTAACAATAGCTAACCACGCCCCACCTCTTGACGTAAGTTGCTCAATGACTGAAGTCATGGGCAAGGGAGAAGACTTGTACGGATTCCAAATGGAAGAAACCGTTCAAGCTATCGAAGTATATGATCCAATATCTTGGATCCTTGAGCATCACAAATCATACCAAAAATGATTCTCTCCCAAGGCTATTTCACAGGGATGCCGCTAGGCATAAGGGAGAAAACTGTACCTATCTCCCCTTACCTACCTTTTCCCCTCTCTTTGGTTTAGGTTATCAACCGAAAAAGAGGGAAGTAAATCTGTGCAAGAGCCAAATGCGCATTTAGAGAATAAAACGAACACGAACCCTAGCGACCTATCTTGCAACCATACCAGCTGACACTGAACGGTATGTTTGTACGCGAAGGTGAGGACGACCCTGCTACAACTTTCCCGAACCACTCATTTAGAATGGAAACCAGAAGCCGGGTTTCGAGATTTTCCGTGATTGCGATCTCTTGGGTGAGGCACTCTACCCCGTCCTGCAAGGGCCCAATGACGAAGTAACCATATAAGAGCAGGACTTACGGCTACTCTTTAGTGAATTGAGGCCAACCAAAGATAAATCGAATACGACTACCCTAACCCTACAAGATGAAAGCTTCGATTCGACCCAGCTTATCACTCCATCACTCACCACTACTGAAGAAATCAAGAACGGATGGCACATAACTGTTAAGTGGACCAACACACAAGGAATCAAGTTCAATATGACCACGGGGAATGACTTAAATTCCTCAAAAATGAACCTAATCCTGAGCCTGAGCCCTGGGTCTGAACCCAAATATAAGATCTAAGTCTAGGATAAATATCCCCTAGGCCCCATTTATGTTTGCTTAAATAAATCCTAGAAACTCTGACCCGAGAAACTTTATTTGATGTACTTTTTTTTTTTCTTTCGTTAAATTTCAATAAATTAAAGATAACACTTTTTCAGTTCACACTATTTGATCAAGGGTCTACCCCAAGCCCAATGAAGGGAGACTCACTCAATTAAACCGTAGTGACTTAAGACAAAACAATACCCCTTCACCAAACACTTTGTTACCAAACGCAAAAAATTAAAGTCCGGTGCAAGTGGGCGGATGACAGAAAAAAAAATATAGTAACCCTTAGAACATGGAAACAATCTTTCAGTTCCAGAACTAGCCCAGAGGGCAACGACAAACAATAAGTGCCTACAGCTAATGCAACAATCCTTGCTCCATTTCTTACTCATAAGTCCACTTCTCCCTTGCTAGGCCTTCTACTTCTTCTTAGTCCATGTGGATTGGAACATAAGTGTTAGCCACAACTAGTATCTAATAAACAAAAAGTTTAATGAGTAAGTTTACAGTATATAACGAAAATACTTGAAGATGGAACGACAATTCCGTTCTTCTGATCTTCCTTTAGCTTCAAGTAATCTCTCTTCCAATGCCCCTTCTTCTTGCAGTAGAAGCATTCAGATTCAGAAGTGGGTTGGGTCACTTTCATCTTTTCCGAACTGGTGCTGCCATTATGCTTAGGTGGGTTTGAAGGAAATAATGCCCTTGGTCCAAGTTTGCATTTAATGCATCTAAGATAAGTCTAATAAATGCGGTTCAGTATTAATTAACAAGTTAATAATTTAGTGAGATCAAGTGATCAGAATACCTGGCTAGAGGCCGCATCAGTTCAAGTGGAATTAATAATATTAATCCATAGCGTACTCTTGACTGAACCCGTAGGGTCACACAAATAGTGCGTAAACAGATCAATTATTTAAGTGAATATAATATTAATTCAGTACTCTATTCATGGTCATTCAAAAATGATGGATCTTGGTTCCAGTGGGAGCTAAAATCATCATAAGGAAAAGAAAGGGTATTAACAGAAACTAAGATATTCCCGGAAACGGAAATATGGTTCTTAACGGAAAATATTATCGCAATTAGAAATATTGCCGGAATCGAAAATTGTGAGGAGGTCAAAAAAACACGACGGGGAGCCTTTAAAAGAGTATACGGCCCGCACGATTTTCCCCCTCTGGATGTGGCAAGCATATTAAGTAAATAGGGACTAACTGTGGGCGTTAGCCTCTTTTTTACTAGTCTGTAAGAATCGCCATTTAGTTTAAGAAAACTTACAAAACCCGGTTATCGTGATATGCCTGGAATGCAAACATATTTGACTCACAAAGGCCATAGGTTCCCTTGTGATCCCTGGTGTGGAGATCCCTCAACGTACATCCAACGAGTACAGATTCAGAGTTTGGGGGACGTTTACTAATACAAAGAGTGCCCAACATTAGCCCACGCGGCGGTCCTTACTAGTTCAATGCGACGATGAAAGGGAAATGCCTTATGCTACATTACTAATCTGAATTAGTTTTAATGCACTGATATTTACTAAACAGTCGTCAAAACGGTGATTTAGATTGATTTAAGGTACTTAGCAATAAACCGATTTGTCCAGAGATTATCTGATTTAGGCGTGAGTAATATAACAGATTAAGTGAAGAAATTTATATGGAGATGAAAGCTGTAAAAATATAGATTTCAAGTTGCAATATAGCGTAGCCTACATTGCGGTTCTCAAGAACACCTACCACTTGACTTTGCTAGCTTTCCTTTTAACTTTCGAACTTTTCGGTAACTGACTGACTGTGGGGCGGGATTCTTCCAGAGTTTTATGTGTTTAGGCTAGAGATTGGGTCAAAACTTCGGCCGCGTCCGGGCTAAACTGGGCGATCGTGCGAACATCGTCTGCTTAACAGCGTGTTTATACAGCAGACGAGGAGAATGCGGGACAGAGAAAATCTTCGGTCAATACTCAAGATTAGGGTTTTTAGGTTGGGATTGTGTGTTCTTTTTGGGATTTCAGAGGCCCTATTTATAGTGTAACAGGCCAGAATAAGAGAAGTTCGAGAGAAATGAGAGTTTTCTGAAAAGTAACCTACAACGTTAGAAAACTCCCCTAAGCTAAACCTTTGCTTGTCCCTAAGAAAAGAGCATCAATGAGAGATAGACAATTAATTCACCCCAAGTTCAATAGAAAAGATAAACGATGAAAGAAAGATCAAATCAAGGTAAGCATATATCGTGATCGAATTCTCTAGTCCTTACGGTCACACATCAACCTGTACAAGGTTCACACAAGGTTCATAAGGAATACGCATAAAATCAAGATTGGGTCTCACCAAGTGAATCACTCCTTTCTAAACTTTTCCTTGCCTTTCTAAACTACAAAAATAAATGACATTTTTTTTAATGATTTTTTTTGAATTTGCTCCTTTATTTCTTTTCTTTGTTTGAATTGAAATATCGACAAAAATGAAACAACCGAATATGTACAAACTAAAATACCCGTAACCACAAGCTTTAGGTGCCACTTAGTAATTACACATCTTCTTAATTCACTTCCCATAAAACACATGTGCACAACCTTGAAAATCATAGGCCTAGAAAGACAACCATCCCAACAAAGAGAACCAATACTAACATATGATAGCTCCCCCAAGCTATACTTGGGATAGGTAACCAACGGGGCTAATAAGGGTTATTTTGTGGAGTTAAACAACAGAACAGTCAAGGCTAAGCATGGGAAAGAAAAATCAGGAACAAATGTATCTATGATTGTCTGGAGGCTTCCTAAAGAATGGTATTTCATCATGCACAAAGTAAAAGTGTGTTAAGCATACTTACAGTCGAAAGCTAAAGACTCAGATTAATGTAACACCAGGAATTAAGCACTAAGCAGAATTAAGGCTCAAAACCTCACAGCTAACCACAATCCAGAAATATGCATATGACAAGTGGGACAAAGTTGACCTTCATCAAGGGTCAATGCAACCATAATTCATAAAAAAATTAATAATTAATCCATAATGCTCACTTGTCTTATCACCTAGAATTATCAAAAGGTTTGGAACCAAAGGGGCATAGGGAGTTAATTGTCTCAATCTCATCAACGTATTTTTGGAATTTTTTTTTAAAAGCAACAAACTACTCTAAAAAGCAATAACACATACCTCCCTCGAGTTGAACTCAGCAATGTCCTCAGTGCTTGAAGGACTAGAGATCGAGGATCTCAATCGTCGTTGAACCTCTCCGGGTCCAACTCTTTTGTGCCTCCCGCTCAACCTTGATTAGTAAATAACCAACCAACAAGCGCAAAAGCTTGTCATGCGAACTTGCACAACTTTCGTGCAACATGACATGCACGATAATCAACAACAAAATTTTCATAAAGTCTGATCAGGAGCACTGTTATTTTTTAGCACTCAGCAAGTCAACGCCAGGTCTGTATTTTGACAACTGGAATTAAACTTTATCTTTGCGTGATTGGGTGAGAACCAAATGGCAGCGCCAGAAAATTATGGCACCTTGTTTTGTGCGCCGGAAATATTGTGGCACATGTGTGCTTAGCGCTAGAATTTTCTAGCGCTGGTGTTTTAGTTCACTTTTCCAGATTTATCCTATTTTATCTGAATCTCACTCACGGTTTTCTAGCAACTCTTATTCTTTATCCAAGGATCAATTGTGATGCAACTTAATCACTTTGAATATTTATCTTATACGGTTACCATTCTGGGAAGCGGCTAAGCATAACAGTTACTATAAATAACAATTTCTAAAAATGGAAATATGGTTTCGGGATTGTTAGTCAGTCATAGATTGTTTGTAGCATGATTAGGAAAGCTTAGTCTAGCAGTGTTTGGTTTCATCATCGAACACACCACTTTGGGCCTAGGGATAAATGTAGGCGTCTACAGTTAGCCCCCACTTTGATTGAGTCTGGGAAAGACGATGATCAATGTATTGGTAGACGGAGTCGTCTAGAACCTAGTCTAGTTAAGACCGAATTCGAACGAGGGTCTCACGAGCCCCCGAGTGATAACATTTGACTGAAGGGTCATCACTAGGAATGCCAATAGTTCCCTCACAAGTCATTGAGAATCTATTGACTTGAACTGACTTCTCACAGAGTTCATTGAAGACGTTCTCATGGTGAAATGGAGTTTTTCGAAAATGGATACTTAACTTGATTTTTGAGGACGGAATATAAGATATGGAATGACAATGGAATACAGAATACGGAATGACAACGGAACACGAAATGCAGAATACAGAATACGAAAGGCAGAATATGGAATACGGAATATGGAATATAGAATTAAGAATACGGAATACAGAATACGAAATACAAAATACAAAATATGGTTTACGGAATACGGAATACAGAATACGGAATACTGACATTTTTATTAACGAGGAATGAATAAACTTCGAAACGGAATACGCAATACGAAATAATGACATTTTTATTAACGAGGAATGAATAAACCTCGCAACAGAATACGAAATACGGAATAATGGCATTTTTATTAACGCGCAATGAATAAACCTCGAAACGGAATACGGAATAATGACATTTTTATTAACGAGGAATGAATAAACCTCGAAACGGAATACAGAATAATGACATTTTTTTACTGACGAGGAATGAATAAACCTCAAAACTTGAAACTTTTAGATTTTTTTTTGAAAAAATTCAGTATTACTTATAAGAAATGAATTCTAAAGATCGACTTCCTGAATGGGTTACGGTGATTTCCCGGAATTTCGCTGGCTGTTGGTGGGCCAACAGAATAACTTATTATTATTTTCAAAATAGTAAATAATTTTTTTTGAAATACCGTTATTTTTCCGCGGGAAGGAAAATGGAAACAGTTAAACGGTTATTTGGCGATAAATGAGGCGAAGTGGTCTAACATTTTGTCTGAAAAGAATATTGGTGCGCTGGAAAATTCCAGCGCATGCCTGGTGGTTTGGGATAATCCTGTAAACCACATTTCCATTTTTAGAAACTGCTATTTATAGTAACTGCTATGCTTGAACGCTGCCCAGAATAGAAACCAATTAAGATAAAATATCTAAGTGTTTGAATTGCCTTACGATTCATCATTAGGTAAGGACTAAGAGTTGCAGTCCAACTCGTGTTCCTAAAAGATAGAAAACGTGATAAGACTCGGCAAAAACCAATAAAGGCTGGAAGAGTAGACTAAAATACCAGCGTTGGAAACTTCCAGCGCTGGCATTCCAAGCGCTACTATTTTCCCGCGCTCCAAACCTGTGCGCTGTTATATTCCAGCGCTACAGTTTGTGTCTTACAAAATCACGCAAAAGATAGAATTGATCCAGCTGTCACCAGAATAATTTCTGGCGCACAAATGTCAAGCGCTAGAAATAACCAGCGCTCCTGATCCAAGCGCTTTTAGCGCTCAGCAAATCTCAGTTGGAAAATTCCCATTCCGAAACTTTTCTTATTCTGGCCTATTTTACTATAAATAGGGCCTGTGAAAACCGGAAAATAACACACAATTCCAACCCTAAACCCTTAAGCTTGAGTATTGACCGAAGCTTTCCTCTGTCCCGTATTCGTGCGATTGCCGCTTTAACACACTGTTAAGCAGACCCTGCCCGTACGACCGTCTGCTCACTGAATACTGTCGAAGTGCTGTTGAAACCTAAACCCAGTCCTTAAGCCTAAAATACTCAAAACTCTGGAATAATCCCGTCCCATAGTCAGTCAGTCATCGACAAGTTCTAAAACTAAACGGAAAGCTAGCAAAGTCAAGTGGTAGGTGTTCCTGAGAACCGCAGTAAAGCCTACGCTTTGCTGTAACGTGAATCTATATTTTATTGCTTTCCCCACCATATGAATTTTTTAACTTTAATTTGTTATATTGCTCACGCCTAAATCAGACAATACTTGGACAAACCGGTTTATTGTTAAGCACCCTTAAATCAACCTAAATCAGCGTTTTGACATCTGTTTAATAATATATGTGCATTAAAATCAATCAAGAGTAGTAATGTAGCATAACGCATGTCCCATCATCGTCACAATTGAACTAGTAAGGACCGCGCCGCGTGGGCTAATGTTGGGCACTCCTCATATTAGTAAACGTCCCCCGAACTCTCAATCTCTACTCCGCTGGATGTACGTTGAGGGATCTCCATACCAGGCATCACAAGGGAATCTATGGCCGTCGTGAATCACATATGTTTGCACTCCAGGCATATCACGATAACCGGGTTTTGTCAGTTTTCTAAAACTGAATGACGACTCCTAAAGACTAGTAAAAAGAGGCTAACACCTACATTTAGTCCATGTTTACTTAATATTCTTTCCACATCCCGAGGGGAAAAGTCGTGCGGGCCGTACACTCTTCCTTAAGAGGTGCCCCATTGTGTTTTTCGATCCCCTCACAGTGGCGAATCCGCTGGGGATAATATTGAATTGATCTGTGCAAGTAGTGCGTCGGTGAGGAAGCCGTATAGCAGAAATCGAATGCTACGCCACAATTATTTCCATATTAAGTTGGGACGACCTGAATATTCAATGTGACGAATGATCCGCGACAGAACCACATAAACGAATCTCGGCTTCCTTGGCATGTTACATCTCGGAAGTCCAGACTAAGGACACCTATTAGCCCGGGGGTGCACGCGCTTCAGATGTTATCCACTCGATGCATTCGTAATGTAGCACATCCACCAAAACTAATCCGCTTATCTCCTAGGTCCATTCACGGTATATGCCACTCAAGCACGTAGCGGATAGGCCTTGATAAAATTCGTCATGAACCTGGCTACTCTGACAAGGGCCTGTTGGGGAATTGGCGATAGGTTTGGTACACTTTGACACCCAAGTCTTTTTGAACCTTAGAGATTAGCATAAACTAAGTGTGCATTATACCTGAAATCATGCTCGTTGTTAGTTTGATGTAAAATTTTATCTGCTATGTGAACTAATCAATCAAACTCCTAAAACATACTCTAAACGTCGAAACAATATTAAGGCTATGAATCAGAAACAAAATTCCGCAGTCAGGATCCCAACGCCAGAAAAAAGTAGCGCGACCCTGACCTGCGATAGAAAATTCCAGCTCTAAGAAGCTGAGCGCAAAAAAGTTCTAGTGCACGCGACAAGGAAAAGAAAAGTAATCACAATGGTCAGCGCACCAAAATCCAACGCTGACTAGGCCTGCGCTGGAAAATTCCAGCGCTGCCCTTTCATGCGCTGGAATTTTCCAGCGCACACTCACTTTTCCTCGCATTTGAATTACTTACCAGAACTCGAAAATTCAGAACCCAGTCTATCGTGCAACCAATTCAAAAGACCAAAATACGCATTTGCCTTAAAGGACTACGTAGGTTTGGCTGAAAATACCCATTCCTGAATGCATATTCAAAACTGCGCCAAAGGTATTTCCACCGAATTGAAGTCTCCTTAAGTCAAAATTAAATGAAAATCCGCATTAGCTTTTACCAATCCAACCCAAAGGCTAGTACGCACAAATTACATATCACTTGCGTCGGAATGCTGAACGTTTGAGCGCACGAACGCTCTAACGAAGGGTCCAGTTTGGTAAAATTCAAGCCACAGAGTAAAACTGACTGAAAGGAAAAATCTGCACAAATGCCTACAAGCGTTGGAAATTTCCAGTGCTCCACAGGCAAGCGCAAGAAAATTTAAGCGCTGAAATATTCCAGCGCAGCTGGCTTCATCTTTGACAATTTTTGTGTACTCTGGCCTTAAAAAAACAATTCGTAAAGTAATCGTTGGCTCACCAACGATACTTATGAGTGGCATAACACCACTCAAGCTAAAAAAATAAATAATCTGACGTTCACATGAGTTAAGTCTTTGTAAGAAACTACCCTTACCCAAGAAATTGAGCCATTCCGGGTCAGTGTTAAGTTTGTATCCTATAGTAAGCCAATCCGTCATCCTAAATAGCTGTCTTGTAACACAGAGTTGGTTCCCCTACTTGGCGCCGAACTCAAGATCAAAGATTAGCACGTCTTGAGTCTGTCACCCCAATTTCCAGTCCGATTGCAGAAATAGTAACTCCTGTCTCCACCCGTCGTTCCCCTTTTCCAGGATCTCCAGTCTTCCAACCCAAGTTCTCCTCTACATCAACTAGCAACATGTCGCTCGAAGATTTGGCTGCACGGGTCCAGCTAATGGCCACTGCTATGGAACAGCCGAATAGCTCGGCATGGAAACTCAGAAACTAACGGCTACCCAGGCCCAAAATGAGCAGGATAACGCTAAGAAGATCGAGAAAATAGTCCTTCAACAGACCATTGGAAGCAAATTCTTCTCGGTCGATCCTAAACCTCTTGCTGGCAAATTACCAGACAAGTTCAATTCATCCGACTTGCCCAAGTTCAAGGTGAAAGATAATCCCAGGAATCACCTTTTGAGCTTTGTGGGCGCGATGAACCTGAAAGACGTGGATAGATCTATGTATCTGCCACCCTTCCCCTCGTCCTAGGAACCGACTGCACTCCAGTGGTTCTATGAACTGGACCCTAAGACTTTCCCCACTTGAAAGGACTTTACTAACATCTTTGTCAAACAATACTCGTCGAACATGGACTTCTAGGTAACTATGCGCGAGCTAGAAGTCCTCTCGCAGAAAAAGAACGAAGGATTCACGACTTACTTCAGTCGATGGAGAGCGCAAGCCGCTCAGATAATACAAAGGCCTCCCGAGCTAGAGCTAGTCCAAAAGTTCATTGATAACTTGGACCCAGCTTACAAACAGCATGTTCGGTACCTCGGTCTGGATTCCTTCAAGAGAATCTACGATGTGGGCATCAAAATTGAAGACGATCTCTTCAAAAGCACCCAGAATGCTGCGGCAAAACTGCAATACACGACTCGGAAGAACACTTACAAGAAAGGTGAGCAGTCCCAGGCCCAAGAGGTCCACGCTGTCGAAAACAGTCCGCCAAGGACTAAACGTTGGTTCAAGGGTCCAAAGTTCGCCCCACTAGGGTCAACTTTGGGAGCGACATTCGACCGACTATGCGCTCAAGGAAAATTGGTCCCATTAGAACCAACACCAGAGCCTACAGTAAAAAACAAGTACTTGGTTGACTCTGCCTACTGCAAATACCACAGGGTCAGAGGCCACGATATCGAAGATTGCTGGTTCCTTAAAAACACGATACATGATATGATAGAAAACACATCATTCCCCTGCCCAACGTGAACAAACCAAGCAACAACACCAGCCCTTTGGGAGCCTGCTGCATAACACTCGATCACCCAAAGTGCATAACTATCGACCCCTCAAGCTATATAACACCTCAAGGGGAACCACTGGCCCGATTACTAGCACACTATGAATATAACGACGTCTGTGACATTTGGGACGACAATGCCGAGGATGTCTACTTGTTCCAAGCCGAAGCCACATGCCAGAATTACTTCATCGAAGACTGGCACGCAATACCCTTCACCTACCCTCCTCTTGAAATCGAGGTCAACAACTTAACCCGGTCTGGAAGAGTGTATCAACCGGATATTAGCCCGCCACCTACGAGCGATATCCCGGTTCGGAAAAACCCCGAACAAACCCGACCCAACACCGTAGCCGGGGTTATCGAAGATCCCTTTCTGAGGCAGTTAAAGAAGACCAAGGCAGAAATCCATTTGGGATCTCATGTGCACCTCAAAAGTGCACCGTGACAATGTAGTCCCTTGACCTTGTTTCAGTCCCCACAGATATCACTCCATACTTGCTAGTAAACCAGGTCACCGAGGACTTAGAAGATCGGGAAATAGTCTTTACTGAAAAAGACTTACCCAAAGAAGGGAGCGCTCATAACAAAGCGCTTTACTTAGTGGTCGGATGCAAATGCCAAACCATCCCACTCGGACTAGTAGACAACGGCTCAGCTGTAAACGTTTGCCTGCTCCGCACGACTCGATTCCTGGGCCTGAAAGATACTGATCTCCAGCCATCGAGTCAAGGAATAAGAGCCTACGATAACTCAAGCGAGCAGTGTATGGCAAGATTAAGCTCACCATACAGACCGGACCTGTAGCAAGAACCAGGAGTTCCAAGTGGTGGACATTAAGCCCACATTCAACCTTCTCCTAGGTCGCCCATGGCTACACGACTTGGGAGGAGTAGCTTCCACTCTGCACCAAATGGTCAAACTAAACCATAACGGAGTGACGATAGCCATCGAAGCCCCGCCTCTCGACGTCAGCTGTTCCATGATCGAGACAACGGGAGAACAGGAAGACCTGTACGACTTTCAAATAGATGAGACCGTCTTAGCCGTCAAGGCATACGATCCAACGTTCTTGGATCCGCGAGCATCATAGATTATACCAAAAATGATGCTATCCTATGGATACTTTCCAGGGATGCCACTAGGCATAAGGGGAAGAGACATGACTTATCTCCCCTTACACATGTCTCCCCATTGTTTGGTTTGGGCTACAAACCACGGCAGGGAGAGGCTGACTTACGCAAAAGCCAAATGCGCATAGGAAGGATACGATCCGAAAACCGGGGAGGCCAGGAAAAGCCCACCCTGCAGCCATACCAGCTAACCTTGAATGGCATGTTCGTGCGAGAAGGAGAAGACTACCCATTTTACGACTTTCCGGAACCATTTGTCAGTAATGGCATCCAGAAGCCCGGCTTAGAGATTTCTATGACTGTAACCTCTCGGACGAGGCACTATACCTCGCCCTAGATAGGCCTGAATATGAGCTATCCATAGAAGAGCAAGCCTGTAATTTACAGGCTTGCTCTTCTATGGATAGCTCATATTCAGGCCTATCTAGGGCGAGGTTAGGGGTGCAAACGAGCCCAGTCAAGCCGAGCTTTACCATGTTCATGTTCATGTTCATGTTCATGTTCATTTAACTTTTGCGAGCTCGAGTCCGAGCTTTTAACCGAGCTCAAAATTCTGTTCAAGCTCGGTTCGTTTAAAAGATTTTGTGTTCGCGAACTGTTCGTGAACGACTCATTTATTAATCGAGCCGAGTTTATAAACGAGCTTTCTTAAACGAGCTTTCTTAAACGAGTTTTAGAGTTTAACCACTTGAAAATCTAACAAATTATAATCATATCTAATAATAAAGATTAGAGTACATTAATTTATTTGATAAACAAACTAATAATTTAAATTAACAATCTTGAATAACATTATAAAAACTTAAATTATGTCCTACAGAATACTCAGCTCCTCGAGCGACATCATAGTTCCGTAATAACTTTATTGCTACGTCCCTTACTTCTTATAATCTGGAGAGTAATTAAAAGAAAGTTAGTAAAAAAATAGTGTAGACACCTACTTTTGTCCCCATTCCCGAAAGGGAAGGTTAGATGATGAGAACATAAATCTCCATTTGGCAACACATCTCCTATAAAATAACGAATCTCAATCACCCTTTCATTTAAGCCAAAACTGCTATTTATAGAAACCTGCTAAGATTAGTAACTGCCGTAAGAAGTACTCCCTTTGTATTTATTTAAGGGATACACTTGCCTTTTCCGGCCGTATTTATTTAAGAGATACACTTGCCATTTTTAGTAACTTATCAACCCCACCATCTAATTAAATAATCTATCTATACATGTAGACACCTACATTTGTCCCCATTCCCGAAAGGGAAAGGTTCGATGATGAAAGCATAAATCTCCACTTGACAACGCATCTCCTATAAAATAAACGAATCTCAATTCCCCTTTTCATTTCACCCGAAACCTGATATTTATAGAAAACTGCTATTTATGGAAACCTGCTAAAAATAGTAACTGCCGTAAAAGGTAGCTTCTAAAAGTGGCAAATCATAAAGGATAGAAACCTGTCAGAATTAGGTGTTGCATTCCAACATAAATCCTAAATGAGATAGAAAACTACGAGAATCCTATTCCTAATATGATTCGGAAATAAGAGTTACGTATTAATTAAAATCCTAACGAGCCTAGAGTTCGTAACGGGCACAGACGCATCCCGTCGCAAGGTTAGTACGCACTAAAAGACTCGATTAAGTCTCAAACTCTACGGATTTCAGGAATCCAAATCTGACTAAAGAAAACAGCCCAGACCCTATTTTCAACGCCTGGCTCTGGGCGCCGAAATCTTCAGCGCCCAGGCCTGGGCGCTGAAAATACCTGGGTACTTGTTTTTTCCTAATTCTTTATGGATTAGAACTCTGCAATTCTATCTTTCCACGAACTCTTCCCTATAAATACAGCCCTAAATTCGACTTGAAAAGAACACACACACAACACAATTATATTCTGAGTATTGACTCCAACCCTTAGCCTAAGCCTCACGCTGCGAAACTGTTCACGCGTTCTGTCGCAATCGATCCATAAATCGAACAGAACGTATCCTGTCCCATAATTGAGATTCGTTAAATAAAAAGGAGAAATAGCAAAGTCAAAGTGGTTAGTTTTCTGAGAACCGTGACGCACCTCTCAAGGGTGCGTTGTAATGCCCCCCTTCTCGATGATTTAATTGCTTTCCTCGCCCTTTTTATGAACTGTTAAACTAACTAAATCTGATTGTTCTATCACGCCTAACAAATATAATATTTTTGGGAAATTGGATTATCATGCTAGGTCCCTTAATGCAATCTAAATCAGATAATCGTGATCGATCTAGTATTATATGTTGCATATTGCTAAAATCAACTCAGATTAGTTTAATAGTTAACGCATGTCCCTTCAATTATTTATGTTGAGCTAGTAAGGATATCCTGCCTCTGGAGTTATCGACGAGCGAAGTACTCCTCTCGGTAGTTACAGTCCCCCGAACCCTCAATCTCTACCTTGCGGGTGTATGTTGAGAGATCCCCACACCAGGGATCACAAGGGAACCTACGGCCGTCGTGGTCAAACATAATTGCACTCCCTTTATGTCACGATAACCGGGTTTTGTCAGTTTTTCTCATTGTCGTTAAAAACTGAATGGCGACTCCTATATTACTAGTCAATTGGGTGTATACTCACAGGAAATCCAATTACACTTGATTGAATAAAAGAATCATCACACCCACGAGGGACGAGGTCACGCATTAGCCTCGTGCTTTTTCGACCCCCTCACAGTGGCGACTCCACTGGGGAAGTGAAGGAAATACTCGTGCTTGTGGGTAATCGAAATAGCCGAAGGGTGAAACGATCCTACCCCTCGTGTATTTCCCCATCAAGTTGGGATGACCTGAAAATCAGCATATTAATGTGAACGGGCAGAACCGCATAACGAATCTCGGCTCCCTCGGGAGTTGGGATTAAGGATACCTTTTTCCGCCAATAGGGGGGTGCATACGCCGCACATGTTGCCCACTCGGTACTTGTGCAGGTAGTACACCTATCCCGAACCCAATCGCTCGCTCATTAGGTCCCTCTCGCCTGCATGCCCCCTTGGCTTGCACTTGCGGGTTGGCCTCTTGGGCGAAATTCGTCTGTTGAAGACACTACCTCGACCGGGGCATGTGTTAGATCTACGATAGAAGCGGTACCAAGCCAGGCGCAAATAAACTATCCATAGAAGCCTATCATAAACTATGTGACATGTTTAACTTTCAAATCCATGTTTGTAATATAGTTATGTGTAGCGAAATATGTGATTGTGTGTGACAAACTATCCCGGAAAACCAACGACCTTAAAAATTGCCCAAATATTCATAGACTAATTTGCCAAAGAGTTATACCGAAACACGTGTTCCGCAAACCCGAATGATCGCCACAAAAATAAGCGACGCTCGGGATGGCCTGTAACGAATCCCACAAACGCTGCTACGCGTAAAGGACGTTATTAGGCAAGCACGCAAATCGAAGTCGCATAAACAGAAGACAGAAAACGAGAACCAGCCAGGGACGCATTTTCAACGCCCCTGGCTGGGCGCCAGAATTTCTCACGCCCCTCGCTGGGCGCTGAAGTTGCTGCTTGGCCTTCTGGTCAAGCGCAGCAGCCTCGGTACCCGCGCGAAAGGAAATACGTAGCACAAAAAATGTTCGTAAAAAGAATTGCTACGAGGGCGTAAGAAAAGCACTCGATTTCAAAAGCGACTCGTGAAAAAATTAATAACTCTTTGTGTCGTTGTTAGGCCTCCTACGACGACAATGCTCGGCACCAAAACCGAACGTGCTAATAAATATGAATGTCACACGGGCAAGTGTTTCGAAAATCCAAAGAATGTTTAAAAAATAAAAAAACCAAAAAGTGTACCGACAAAAAAAAGAGTGAAAAACCAATTTAGAGAGTCGAAGTCTAGACTAAGTAATGCTTGAAACTTTGGGAACCTAAACTTTAGCTTATCTTATCCCCAGGACTGGTCCTGCCACTTGGTGCCGATCAGGGAATCAACGGTTAGTGCGTCTCGAAGATACATCGCCAACATCAGGTTTAGTGACTCCAAGCTCCGTCCGTCATCCCTCATTTCAAGGATCTCCGCTTCCCCAACCTCGATTCGCACCTTTAAACATGTCCATCGAAGATTTGCAAGAGCAGATGGCTCAAATGACCCGACTCATGGGCCAACTAAAAATGGAAATTGAAGCTTTAGCGGCTGCGCAAGCCAAAAATGACCTCGATAACGTGAAGAGGATTGAAAAAATGGTCCTACAGGAAACCATGGGGAGCAAATACTTCTCCCTCGATCCTGAACCTTTTCCTGGCAACCTACCAGAAAAGTTCAGTTCATCTGACTTACCAAAGTTCAAGGCCACGGATAACCCCCGTGATCATCTACTGAGCTTTGTGAATGCCATGAACTTGAAAGGCGTGGACAAGTCCATGTACTTACCTGACTTTCCTTTGTCCTTGGAACCTGTGCCGCTCAAATGGTACTATCACCAGGACCCTAAGCTCTTCCCCACTTGGGAAGACTTTGTCAATGTCTTCATCAAGCAATACTCGTCGAACATGGATTTCCAAGTCACCATGCGCGAGCTGGAAGTTCTCTTCCAAAAGAAAAATGAGGGTTTCACGACCTACTTTGCTAGATGGAGGGACCAGGCGGCCCAGCTAATCAATAGGCCTCCCAAAACAGAATTCGTCCAAAAATTCATTGACAACCTGGACCCGGCTTACAGACAACAGCTTAGGTACCTGGGACTTGACACTTTCAAAAGAGTTTATGATGTGGGAATAAAGATCGAGGACGACCTCGCCAAAACCATACAAAGCAAACCCACATATAAGAACAACACCTATAATCGGGGTAACACATCCCAAGCCCAAGAAGTCCATGCTGTAGAAGAGACTCCCGCCCGAAGAAGCCCTGGAAGATGGGTCCGAGACCGAAAGTTTGCCCCACTCGGGTCGACTTTGGTACAAGCCTTTGAAAGACTAACCAATCAAGGAAAGTTGAGACCTATAGGCCCCACCCGTGACCCTCCTGTCAAAAGCAAATATTGGGTCGAAGGTACTTATTGCAAATTCCATCAAGGAAATGGGCATGACACTGAAAACTGCTGGAATCTAAAACATACGATCCAGGACATGATAGAGGATGAAGTGATACCTCTCCCTAACGTTGGCAAACCCAACAATAACAAGAACCCACTCGGCTCTTGTCACATCTCTCTCGACCAACCAGAGAATTTCGACCCCACGGTGTATATTACACCTCAAGGTGCACCACTCGCTGTGGTCCCTATGGATCGAATCGAGAGGGAAGTGTGCGGTGTGTGGAATGGTGATGCTGAAGATATTTACCTATCTCAAGTGTCGGGCCAGGACCTCTTCACTGAAACTTGGCTCGGGTATGCTCTCATTGACACCACCCCTCAGGAGCCCGAGGTCGACAACCTCACCCGATCCGGAAGAATATACCAACCGGATATTCACCCACCTCCTATGGAAGACTTCCTGGTTAGGCAAACTCCTGAGAATGGACGGCACGCCACCGTCGCAAAAGTCATTGAAAATCCTCTCCTGAAACAACTAAAAAGAACCAAGGCCGAGATTACCATCTGGGATCTTATGTGTACTTCAAAGGAACATCGCGAAAAGCTTATTCGCTCACTTGACCTCATCTCAGTACCTACAGATATCACACCTGACTCATTGGTTAGCCATGTCACGAGAGATGCCGGAGAAAAGGCCATAGTTTTCACTGATAAAGACTTACCCAAAGAGGGGGGTGCTCACAATAAAGCCCTTTACCTAGTGGTTGGATGCAAAGGACAAAACATCCCCCTAGCGCTCGTAGATAATGGTTCGGCGGTTAATGTCTGCCCATTGCAAACCGCCCATTGCTTGGGGCTAGGAAACGATGACTTCCAAACCTCCACGCAAGGGGTACGAGCTTATGATAACTCCAGAAGGCCTGTATTGGGAAAAATCAACCTTACCATACAAACCGGGCCTGTGACACGCACCACGGAGTTTCAAATAATCGACATCAAGCCCACTTTCAACCTCCTCTTGGGGCGACCTTGGCTCCATGACTTAGGAGGTGTAATTTACAGGCTTGCTCTTCTATGGATAGCTCATATTCAGGCCTATCTAGGGCGAGGTTAGGGGTGCAAACGAGCCCAGTCAAGCCGAGCTTTACCATGTTCATGTTCATGTTCATGTTCATGTTCATTTAACTTTTGCGAGCTCGAGTCCGAGCTTTTAACCGAGCTCAAAATTCTGTTCAAGCTCGGTTCGTTTAAAAGATTTTGTGTTCGCGAACTGTTCGTGAACGACTCATTTATTAATCGAGCCGAGTTTATAAACGAGCTTTCTTAAACGAGCTTTCTTAAACGAGTTTTAGAGTTTAACCACTTGAAAATCTAACAAATTATAATCATATCTAATAATAAAGATTAGAGTACATTAATTTATTTGATAAACAAACTAATAATTTAAATTAACAATCTTGAATAACATTATAAAAACTTAAATTATGTCCTACAGAATACTCAGCTCCTCGAGCGACATCATAGTTCCGTAATAACTTTATTGCTACGTCCCTTACTTCTTATAATCTGGAGAGTAATTAAAAGAAAGTTAGTAAAAAAATAGTGTAGACACCTACTTTTGTCCCCATTCCCGAAAGGGAAGGTTAGATGATGAGAACATAAATCTCCATTTGGCAACACATCTCCTATAAAATAACGAATCTCAATCACCCTTTCATTTAAGCCAAAACTGCTATTTATAGAAACCTGCTAAGATTAGTAACTGCCGTAAGAAGTACTCCCTTTGTATTTATTTAAGGGATACACTTGCCTTTTCCGGCCGTATTTATTTAAGAGATACACTTGCCATTTTTAGTAACTTATCAACCCCACCATCTAATTAAATAATCTATCTATACATGTAGACACCTACATTTGTCCCCATTCCCGAAAGGGAAAGGTTCGATGATGAAAGCATAAATCTCCACTTGACAACGCATCTCCTATAAAATAAACGAATCTCAATTCCCCTTTTCATTTCACCCGAAACCTGATATTTATAGAAAACTGCTATTTATGGAAACCTGCTAAAAATAGTAACTGCCGTAAAAGGTAGCTTCTAAAAGTGGCAAATCATAAAGGATAGAAACCTGTCAGAATTAGGTGTTGCATTCCAACATAAATCCTAAATGAGATAGAAAACTACGAGAATCCTATTCCTAATATGATTCGGAAATAAGAGTTACGTATTAATTAAAATCCTAACGAGCCTAGAGTTCGTAACGGGCACAGACGCATCCCGTCGCAAGGTTAGTACGCACTAAAAGACTCGATTAAGTCTCAAACTCTACGGATTTCAGGAATCCAAATCTGACTAAAGAAAACAGCCCAGACCCTATTTTCAACGCCTGGCTCTGGGCGCCGAAATCTTCAGCGCCCAGGCCTGGGCGCTGAAAATACCTGGGTACTTGTTTTTTCCTAATTCTTTATGGATTAGAACTCTGCAATTCTATCTTTCCACGAACTCTTCCCTATAAATACAGCCCTAAATTCGACTTGAAAAGAACACACACACAACACAATTATATTCTGAGTATTGACTCCAACCCTTAGCCTAAGCCTCACGCTGCGAAACTGTTCACGCGTTCTGTCGCAATCGATCCATAAATCGAACAGAACGTATCCTGTCCCATAATTGAGATTCGTTAAATAAAAAGGAGAAATAGCAAAGTCAAAGTGGTTAGTTTTCTGAGAACCGTGACGCACCTCTCAAGGGTGCGTTGTAATGCCCCCCTTCTCGATGATTTAATTGCTTTCCTCGCCCTTTTTATGAACTGTTAAACTAACTAAATCTGATTGTTCTATCACGCCTAACAAATATAATATTTTTGGGAAATTGGATTATCATGCTAGGTCCCTTAATGCAATCTAAATCAGATAATCGTGATCGATCTAGTATTATATGTTGCATATTGCTAAAATCAACTCAGATTAGTTTAATAGTTAACGCATGTCCCTTCAATTATTTATGTTGAGCTAGTAAGGATATCCTGCCTCCGGAGTTATCGACGAGCGAAGTACTCCTCTCGGTAGTTACAGTCCCCCGAACCCTCAATCTCTACCTTGTGGGTGTATGTTGAGAGATCCCCACACCAGGGATCACAAGGGAACCTACGGCCGTCGTGGTCAAACATAATTGCACTCCCTTTATGTCACGATAACCGGGTTTTGTCAGTTTTTCTCATTGTCGTTAAAAACTGAATGGCGACTCCTATATTACTAGTCAATTGGGTGTATACTCACAGGAAATCCAATTACACTTGATTGAATAAAAGAATCATCACACCCACGAGGGACGAGGTCACGCATTAGCCTCGTGCTTTTTCGACCCCCTCACAGTGGCGACTCCACTGGGGAAGTGAAGGAAATACTCGTGCTTGTGGGTAATCGAAATAGCCGAAGGGTGAAACGATCCTACCCCTCGTGTATTTCCCCATCAAGTTGGGATGACCTGAAAATCAGCATATTAATGTGAACGGGCAGAACCGCATAACGAATCTCGGCTCCCTCGGGAGTTGGGATTAAGGATACCTTTTTCCGCCAATAGGGGGGTGCATACGCCGCGCATGTTGCCCACTCGGTACTTGTGCAGGTAGTACACCTATCCCGAACCCAATCGCTCGCTCATTAGGTCCCTCTCGCCTGCATGCCCCCTTGGCTTGCACTTGCGGGTTGGCCTCTTGGGCGAAATTCGTCTGTTGAAGACACTACCTCGACCGGGGCATGTGTTAGATCTACGATAGAAGCGGTACCAAGCCAGGCGCAAATAAACTATCCATAGAAGCCTATCATAAACTATGTGACATGTTTAACTTTCAAATCCATGTTTGTAATATAGTTATGTGTAGCGAAATATGTGATTGTGTGTGACAAACTATCCCGGAAAACCAACGACCTTAAAAATTGCCCAAATATTCATAGACTAATTTGCCAAAGAGTTATACCGAAACACGTGTTCCGCAAACCCGAATGATCGCCACAAAAATAAGCGACGCTCGGGATGGCCTGTAACGAATCCCACAAACGCTGCTACGCGTAAAGGACGTTATTAGGCAAGCACGCAAATCGAAGTCGCATAAACAGAAGACAGAAAACGA
This sequence comes from Spinacia oleracea, assembly GCF_020520425.1. Classification (NCBI taxonomy): domain Eukaryota; kingdom Viridiplantae; phylum Streptophyta; class Magnoliopsida; order Caryophyllales; family Amaranthaceae; genus Spinacia; species Spinacia oleracea. Next base: position 102,469,789 of record NC_079490.1, on the reverse strand, counting down.
GAACCAGCCAGGGACGCATTTTCAACGCCCCTGGCTGGGCGCCAGAATTTCTCACGCCCCTCGCTGGGCGCTGAAGTTGCTGCTTGGCCTTCTGGTCAAGCGCAGCAGCCTCGGTACCCGCGCGAAAGGAAATACGTAGCACAAAAAATGTTCGTAAAAAGAATTGCTACGAGGGCGTAAGAAAAGCACTCGATTTCAAAAGCGACTCGTGAAAAAATTAATAACTCTTTGTGTCGTTGTTAGGCCTCCTACGACGACAATGCTCGGCACCAAAACCGAACGTGCTAATAAATATGAATGTCACACGGGCAAGTGTTTCGAAAATCCAAAGAATGTTTAAAAAATAAAAAAACCAAAAAGTGTACCGACAAAAAAAAGAGTGAAAAACCAATTTAGAGAGTCGAAGTCTAGACTAAGTAATGCTTGAAACTTTGGGAACCTAAACTTTAGCTTATCTTATCCCCAGGACTGGTCCTGCCACTTGGTGCCGATCAGGGAATCAACGGTTAGTGCGTCTCGAAGATACATCGCCAACATCAGGTTTAGTGACTCCAAGCTCCGTCCGTCATCCCTCATTTCAAGGATCTCCGCTTCCCCAACCTCGATTCGCACCTTTAAACATGTCCATCGAAGATTTGCAAGAGCAGATGGCTCAAATGACCCGACTCATGGGCCAACTAAAAATGGAAATTGAAGCTTTAGCGGCTGCGCAAGCCAAAAATGACCTCGATAACGTGAAGAGGATTGAAAAAATGGTCCTACAGGAAACCATGGGGAGCAAATACTTCTCCCTCGATCCTGAACCTTTTCCTGGCAACCTACCAGAAAAGTTCAGTTCATCTGACTTACCAAAGTTCAAGGCCACGGATAACCCCCGTGATCATCTACTGAGCTTTGTGAATGCCATGAACTTGAAAGGCGTGGACAAGTCCATGTACTTACCTGACTTTCCTTTGTCCTTGGAACCTGTGCCGCTCAAATGGTACTATCACCAGGACCCTAAGCTCTTCCCCACTTGGGAAGACTTTGTCAATGTCTTCATCAAGCAATACTCGTCGAACATGGATTTCCAAGTCACCATGCGCGAGCTGGAAGTTCTCTTCCAAAAGAAAAATGAGGGTTTCACGACCTACTTTGCTAGATGGAGGGACCAGGCGGCCCAGCTAATCAATAGGCCTCCCAAAACAGAATTCGTCCAAAAATTCATTGACAACCTGGACCCGGCTTACAGACAACAGCTTAGGTACCTGGGACTTGACACTTTCAAAAGAGTTTATGATGTGGGAATAAAGATCGAGGACGACCTCGCCAAAACCATACAAAGCAAACCCACATATAAGAACAACACCTATAATCGGGGTAACACATCCCAAGCCCAAGAAGTCCATGCTGTAGAAGAGACTCCCGCCCGAAGAAGCCCTGGAAGATGGGTCCGAGACCGAAAGTTTGCCCCACTCGGGTCGACTTTGGTACAAGCCTTTGAAAGACTAACCAATCAAGGAAAGTTGAGACCTATAGGCCCCACCCGTGACCCTCCTGTCAAAAGCAAATATTGGGTCGAAGGTACTTACTGCAAATTCCATCAAGGAAATGGGCATGACACTGAAAACTGCTGGAATCTAAAACATACGATCCAGGACATGATAGAGGATGAAGTGATACCTCTCCCTAACGTTGGCAAACCCAACAATAACAAGAACCCACTCGGCTCTTGTCACATCTCTCTCGACCAACCAGAGAATTTCGACCCCACGGTGTATATTACACCTCAAGGTGCACCACTCGCTGTGGTCCCTATGGATCGAATCGAGAGGGAAGTGTGCGGTGTGTGGAATGGTGATGCTGAAGATATTTACCTATCTCAAGTGTCGGGCCAGGACCTCTTCACTGAAACTTGGCTCGGGTATGCTCTCATTGACACCACCCCTCAGGAGCCCGAGGTCGACAACCTCACCCGATCCGGAAGAATATACCAACCGGATATTCACCCACCTCCTATGGAAGACTTCCTGGTTAGGCAAACTCCTGAGAATGGACGGCACGCCACCGTCGCAAAAGTCATTGAAAATCCTCTCCTGAAACAACTAAAAAGAACCAAGGCCGAGATTACCATCTGGGATCTTATGTGTACTTCAAAGGAACATCGCGAAAAGCTTATTCGCTCACTTGACCTCATCTCAGTACCTACAGATATCACACCTGACTCATTGGTTAGCCATGTCACGAGAGATGCCGGAGAAAAGGCCATAGTTTTCACTGATAAAGACTTACCCAAAGAGGGGGGTGCTCACAATAAAGCCCTTTACCTAGTGGTTGGATGCAAAGGACAAAACATCCCCCTAGCGCTCGTAGATAATGGTTCGGCGGTTAATGTCTGCCCATTGCAAACCGCCCATTGCTTGGGGCTAGGAAACGATGACTTCCAAACCTCCACGCAAGGGGTACGAGCTTATGATAACTCCAGAAGGCCTGTATTGGGAAAAATCAACCTTACCATACAAACCGGGCCTGTGACACGCACCACGGAGTTTCAAATAATCGACATCAAGCCCACTTTCAACCTCCTCTTGGGGCGACCTTGGCTCCATGACTTAGGAGGTGTGGCTTCTACCTTGCACCAAATGGTTATACTTAACCATAACGGGGTAATACTAGAAATCCGCGCCCCTCCTCTCGACGTCAGTTGCACTATGGTTGGAACGGCCGAAACTGCAGACGACCTTTACGGGTTTCAAATGGAAGAAACAATCCAGTTCATCGAAGATTATGACCCAGCATTCCTAGACCCGCATGCATCCCGAGTCATCCCTAGAATGCTGTTAGCTCAAGGTTATTTCCCAGGAACCCCATTGGGCATAAGGAAGAAGGAATACACATTCCATCCTTTTCCCGACAAATCTACTCCCTTTGGCTTAGGTTATGAACCAACGGAGGAAGATATTGCTGACCGCCTGTCTAGGCTACGCCTTAACAAAGCCAAACAAACCACCCTCCTTCCCCCATATCAAAGGACCCTTAACGGGATGTTCGTTCGGGACGGAGAAGAACACCCATGCTGTGATTTCCCTGAACCCTTCGTTCAGGATGGCTTGCTAAAACCCGGATTTGAAATTTTCCATGACTGCCACACCTTGGATGAGGCACCCCACCTCACCAAGACTAAAGCAGCTGAAATACAGGACAACCAGGCTCTATGGACATTGTTTAACGAATCGAGGCCTATGGAGAACGAGACTGTGATGACTACCCTAGCTTTACAAGATGAAGGTTTCGATTCAACCCGGTTAATCTCTCCTGCATCAACACTAGAAGAGGTCGAGAACGGATAGGTGAAGACATATCAGTGGGTCAATGCAAAAGGAATGGAATTCAAGATGAGTATCGGTGAAGGACCGAAGTTTTATGAGACTAAACCCCAGGCTTGAGCCACATAGAGCACCATTAGTAAAAAGCGCCTAGTAGTTCTTTAGATTGATAGAAAAAAAAAAATAATAGACTTTAGATGGTCCTAAGGCCCCTTAGAATATGGGTCAGTTTTATTTCAGTGTGTTTTCCTTATTTTCCGAATCAATAAAGGCGTAATATTTCTCCTAAAAATTTTATTCTAACACTAAATAAACACCAAATGTACTTGCAAAATACAAAAATAAAGAGGCGGCCCACTCCAGGCCCAACAAACAAAGCCCACTCGGTTTTGAAATAGTGCCATGGGAACCAATTCCCGAAACCCACAAAATAAACCACACTATCCCATTCATACCCCCAAAACCTAAAAAGCCAAACCAGTGTCATCATAAGAGTCAATCCATGCAACCCAGAATCAAAGGAAATCAAAATCCAAAACAATGCAAATGTTACCAAAAAACAGATTCATAAAACATAGATTCCATCATACCCTTCACTAACAACACCTCAAAAACCTACACAAAGATCTTCATAACTTCCGCACCCTAACCCCATTTTCAAAACTGTTTCGAGTCACGAATAGAAAAAATTGATTCGGACAAAAACGTATTTCACGCTAACAGTCAAAAAAGCCTCCAAAGTAGCCTCAAAATTGGCCTTTAAATACGAGCAAAATATCAAGGCACAAAAAAAGGAAATGCAAGAACATGTGAAGCAAAGCGTCAAAAATCGACCGCCCAAGTCATTTTCAGCGCCCAGGGCTGGGCGCCGAAATTTCTGACGCCCTAGCCTGGGCGTTGAAACTCTCTGCCTGACAAAAATTTTCTTTTCAGAAAGTGCTCGTCATTTTATCCGCACTAAAATAACGAACACTTGGGGGGTACAGTACGTATCCAAGTATCCAAATAGGCTTACCAACCAAGAATATAGCCATACAAATTAGTCGGATTTCGAGTTTCATATTTTACGCAACTTATGGCAAAAAAAACGGCAGATGAAAATAATGATAATACTTCACTCATTTGACCGATTAAGTAATATGTTTCCACCTCAGGGCATATCTACAGAAATCCGGCATACTAGAACTTATTCTAAAGCGAGAACTACACGCGACCTGATTCTGACAAGATACGTAGGCAATCCTTACCAAGGATTCGGTCCAATAAAAAAAAAACGAATATTCTTTGTGCAAAAAGTGTTAGACATATAAAATACATAAAAAAAGGAGAAACAAAAATAAATGAAAATGAAAAATAAAAATACGCCTTTATTAAAAAATAATAAGAAGGAAAACAAAGTGCTAAGAATAAAAACAAACACAACTGAAATAAATAGAGGGCACCTACACCCTAGCAAGAACTACACTACTCTAGTTCTTCCGGATCATCAAATAAAGTCTTGTAGAGGGCAATGTTCGCAGATCCACCCCCACAGTCTTCTGCGCTGCCCCAATATCAATCTCCATAAGAACCGGCTCCTGGACACTAACTTCCAAAGATGCCAAGGCTTCAGAAACATTCTCAGTTATAGCCCGCTCAGCCAAAAGGGCACAGACAATGGTGGGAGAAGGATTATTATCATCAACTAGACTAGCCACTGTTTCTACAGGCGGCTGAGCCTCCCTAACCCATACATTGTTCCGGCGACGATCTCCGCGAGAGCTTGCATTTCTTTTGACAACAGCAGGCCCCTTCATGTTAGGCATCTTTTTAGGCCTGAAACTGGAACGGGGAGGAACTTCCTTTCATTTTCGATCAGGACGAGCTTTCACAGTCTTAATACTATAGGTACGAGGTCTGGCAGAATCAGGACCCTCATACTTAACACGAATACGAGGTATCAAAAGCTCAGCCGGCTCCCCATTACGAGCCTCGGCCCTCACATCTTTATCATCGGAGCTCATCCACAACTTGTAGTTTTCAGAAAGACCCACAAAGCCATTTGTAGCTACGGCCCAACGCGGGAGACCATCATAATACTTAGCCCACGCTAGGACCCGTGTTTGTGAAAAGGCCGCTACCTTAGGTGGTACCGTATCAGAAAAGGGGATAGTCTGCCTTAAACCATATTGACGCATGACTCGGTATGGGAAAATATAAATAGGACGAGATAGCCCCAACTAAGAAACATAAACCGATACATCAGAACCCCCTGTCATAGTAGTCAAACCCCACCATGGTACCACCCACTTAATAGAACAAATGCCATAAGTAAAAAAGGAGGTCCATTCGGCCTCGTCCTGGCCTTGGTGCAAGTATTTTCGGTTACCCAAGGCTATAGGGCGATAATGTTTAGGATCGGCAGGAGCTTCCAAAATTCTAAGCCGTTCCGCAAGCCAAATCTGCAAAAACAGGTACGATCGAATCAAAAGAATGAAAAGAAAGAAAAAAAAAACGGTTCCTGGGGCGCAGTTTCAACGCCCAGGACCAGGCGCCGAAAATTCCAGCGCCCAGCCCTGGGTGCTGAAACTCAGCCCCAGGCAAAAAGAAATATATGCAAAAGGGACGTATACGTGCGCAAGGAAAAATCGATTACCTGCAGTAAGAGGGGGCTTCCCTTAAAATGTTCAGATTTGGCATCCTTCTTCAGCTCATCCGCACTCAGCAAAGTCTCGGCAACAACCAACGGCATAATAGAATAGCAACTTTCCATCTGGCTAATCAAGGGGATCAACCTTATGTCACCGAACTCACCATTGTTATTCGATAGCAAATAGTGATTCAACAAGCAAAATACAAGGGCTCGAATATTCAATTTCTATTCGGTCATATTCTTACTAGGCCTAAAGTGATGTTTTACAAGTTTTGCCAAGTTAACCTTATCATCTACAACAATTTCAGCAAACATGTTATCATCTAGTCCTAGGAAAGCCCTTATGGCTGTTTTACCCTCTTCAATAGTGCCAGGGGTAACAGGAGTAGCATTAGTAGGATAACCAAGGATCGTAGCAAATTCATCGGGCAAAGGACATATTTCGTTGCCCCGAAAGGCAAAAACATGATGATTTGAGTCCCAAAATCTTAGGGCAGCATGCAGAAAGTTATAATCAATATTGATTTGTTGTAAGCCTAAAAGTGCCTCTAAGTGGTATTCTTTTAAGAAAGCTTTTTCTGTGGGAGTAAGGGCCCGTAGGCAACGCCTAACAGTCCGTTGGAGTGAGAAAGTAGGGATCGACATGGAAAAAGCAATGAGTAATTAAAGCACAACAAAAAGGAGAGAAAGAATTTGAGAGTGTGGAAAATAGGGACGTATCTAGCCCCTATATATAGCTGAACGCACCCAATGACATCCTGATCCCATTCGGAAACGTGTTAGGAAATCCGAAAGTCAAATATCACCAGGAAAAGACTTTCAGCGCCCACGGCTGGGCGCCGAAATGTTTAACGCCTGGCCTTGGGCGCTGAAAATGCAGCCCAAGGCCCAAATTTCACAAAACACGGAACATGAAAGGACTTAAGACCGTGTTGCTAAACACGAGGCCCTATTGCAAGTAGGATCAAGCCCAAAGCACCTTTAGCTCCCAAATAAGCAAAAAAAAAAATAAACATTAAAAACTTGGTCGAAACCTAGACTCGTCTCAGAAAATGCTTATGTACACTTTTCAAAAAACAAGTTAAATATCATGGTCATTCTTCGAAACACCAAAAATGTGTATCGTTAAGTCGTTGGTTTTCCAAATAAAAATGATTGTCAGTCAAAGGATTAATCCGGGCCAAGCTAAAACCGGATGTCGCCTGAAAACTAAAGTCGCACTCCACGGCTTGGCTAAAGTAGCACACTACTATAAAAGGTCGCTCGCACATACGAGCATGACCCCAAACATGATTACAGGATGCGAAAAACGACCGACGAGCCCCAGTGCTTGGGGGCTCGCGGAAAATAGACTCCAACAAGGAGCGCACAATCGAAATCACATTCTCGGACTGCGCCATACACCATATCATGTTTGGATATCTCAAAAAAAAAATAACAGGTTCGACCTGATCGAAAGGTCGTCATTGACACTTGTGCACGGTCCTCTGATCGAAGACCAAGTCGAGCCGTAAAGACTAGCTCAAAATCACGAAAGCAGACGGTCGCAAGACAAAGGTCCGTCTGAACACGTTGTCAGCCCACGTTCAGGTTACAACTAAATTCGAGCATCCCTCGAAAGAATTCTCTCTTGCAAGAATGAATAAAAAGAAATTCTCAAAAGAAATCACAAAGAACCAAAGAAATAGGAACTTGCCCATCTTCAGTCGGCAAGATCGCGTCACAAACCGAGCGAGTTCCCAAATCGAAAAAAACGAATTCAGGGACGTCCACCCTCAGCGGACAGGGCTCGCCCACCCTCAGCGGGCGGGGTCTGCGTCACTAGCCGCGCAGGTCCTCAGTTTTCGAAAAAATAAAGTCTTCAAATTTAAAATAGGCTCGCCATCTTTAGCCGGCGGGGTCTACGTCACAAACCACGTAGGTCCTTATTTTCAAAAAAGCAAACAAACTTCAAAACAGATTTTTCCACTTCTATCGGACGGGGTGTCCACCCTTAGCGGACAGGTTCGCCATCTTCAGCCGGCGGGGTCTACGTCACAAACCGTGTAGGTCCTTATTTTCAAATTTCAAAAATAGATTCGTCCACTTCTATCGGACGGGGTGTCCACCCTTAGCGGACAAGCTCGCCATCTTTAGCCGGCGGGGTCTGCATCACTAACCGTGCAGGTCCTTAGTCGCTGCAGCGATAACTTTTTCTGGTTTTCCCTTTTCCAAAAATTAAAAGGATTGGTTTTCCGTTTTTTCCAAAAAAGAGCGATGTGCTGGATTTTCCTTCGTTTTACGTCCCACAAAAACAAGGGGGTTTTCTCGTTTAGCTAGCCCTGAAAATGAGAATCTTTAAAAACATTTTTACCTCGTGGTTGGGCTTGGCCAGGCCCAATTACACTTTATAGCTTTGATTTCGAAAATATCTGTAGCTACTCCCAATGACAAAGTGAGGGAGTTTCTACGCCTCTTTAGATACTTCCAATGACAAAGTGAGGGAGTATTCTATACTATCCGTTGAATAATCCCAATGACACGTGAGTGATATGTCGACATTTCAAGTGATGACCCTTAAGTCAAATGTTATCACTCGGGGGCTCGTGAGACCCTCGCAAAACAGGTCACATACACCATGGCTTGTGTGACGCACTCCGTCTAGTACTTTGACCATCGTCTTACTCCAAGACTCAGTCAAAGTGGGGGCTAACTGTAGACACCTACTTTTGTCCCCATTCCCGAAAGGGAAAGGTTCGATGATGAAAGCATAAATCTCCACTTGACAACGCATCTCCTATAAAATAAACGAATCTCAATTCCCCTTTTCAATTCACCCGAAACCTGATATTTATAGAAAACTGCTATTTATGGAAACCTGCTAAAAATAGTAACTGCCGTAAAAGGTAGCTTCTAAAAGTGGCAAATCATAAAGGATAGAAACCTGTCAGAATTAGGTGTTGCATTCCAACATAAATCCTAAATGAGATAGAAAACTGCGAGAATCCTATTCCTAATATGATTCGGAAATAAGAGTTACGTATTAATTAAAATCCTAACGAGCCTAGAGTTCGTAACGGGCACAGACGCATCCCGTCGCAAGGTTAGTACGCACTAAAAGACTCGATTAAGTCTCAAACTCTACGGATTTCAGGAATCCAAATCTGACTAAAGAAAACAGCCCAGACCCTATTTTCAACGCCTGGCTCTGGGCGCCGAAATCTTCAGCGCCCAGGCCTGGGCGCTGAAAATACCTGGGTACGTGTTTTTTCCTAATTCTTTATGGATTAGAACTCTGCAATTCTATCTTTCCACGAACTCTTCCCTATAAATACAGCCCTAAATTCGACGTGAAAAGAACACACACACAACACAATTATATTCTGAGTATTGACTCCAACCCTTAGCCTAAGCCTCACGCTGCGAAACTGTTCACGCGTTCTGTCGCAATCGATCCATAAATCGAACAGAACGTATCCTGTCCCATAATTGAGATTCGTTAAACAAAAAGGAGAAATAGCAAAGTCAAAGTGGTTAGTTTTCTTAGAACCGTGACGCACCTCTCAAGGGTGCGTCGTAATGCCCCCCTTCTCGATGATTTAATTGCTTTCCTCGCCCTTTTTATAAACTGTTAAACTAACTAAATCTGATTGTTCTATCACGCCTAACAAATATAATATTTTTGGGAAATTGGATTATCATGCTAGGTCCCTTAATGCAATCTAAATTAAATTATCGCGATCGATCTAGTATTATATGTTGCATATTGCTAAAATCAACTCAGATTAGTTTAATAGTTAACGCATGTCCCTTCAATTATTTATGCTGAGCTAGTAAGGATATCCTGCCTCTGGAGTTATCGACGAGCGAAGTACTCCTCTCGGTAGTTACAATCCCCCGAACCCTCAATCTCTACCTTGCGGGTGTATGTTGAGAGATCCCCACACCAGGGATCACAAGGGAACCTACGGCCGTCGTGGTCAAACATAATTGCACTCCCTTTATGTCACGATAACCGGGTTTTGTCAGTTTTTCTCATTGTCGTTAAAAACTAAATGGCGACTCCTATATTACTAGTCAATTGGGTGTATACTCACAGGAAATCCAATTACACTTGATTGAATAAAAGAATCGTCACACCCACGAGGGACGAGGTCACGCATTAGCCTCGTGCTTTTTCGACCCCCTCACAATACCCCACTCTCACCCCCACCTCCTAAAATGACATGGTCCCCACTTGTTTTACCTATTAAAATATCTAACCAACCCCACTTGTTTTATCACTTTATTTCATTCAATTATTTTTCTTAATACCCGTGTCCGGCCAAGTGTATCTCTTAAATAAATACGGAGGGAGTAGTTGTTAAAAGTGGCAAAGTCATAAAAGATAGAAATATGTCAGAATTAGGTGTTGCACTCCAACATAAGTCCTAAAAGAGATAGAATTGGCAAAAGGAAATCTATTCCTGCTATAATTCGGAAATAGAGTTACGTATTAATTAAATTCCTAACGAACCTAGAGTTCGTAATGGGCCCAGACGCATTCCGTCATAAATTAATACGCACTAAGAAACTCGAATAAGTCTCAAAAGCTCCGTGTTTAAGAGTCCAAATCCGACAAAAAGGCTCAGCTCAGATCCTATTTTCAACGCCTGGGTCTGGGCGCTGAAAATACCTTGGGCCGTGTCGTCTCCGAATTCTTTTTGGATTCGTATTCTAAAGATCTATCTTTCCACAAACTCTTTCCCTATAAATACAGCCTAAAAACCAACGTGAACACAACACACAATTACATAACCTGAGTATTGACTCTAGCCTTAAGCCTAGCCTCACGCTACGAAATTGATCCCGCGTTCTGTCGCAATCGACCCAAAAGTCGAACAGAACGCATCCTGCCCCTTGTAGCTGATGAATTAAGCCTAAATACTGGAACATTGCTTGGAAACCCGAGATTCGTTAAATAAAAGGAGAAATCGCAAAGCCAAGTGGTTAGTTTTCTGAGAACCGTGACGCACCTCTCAAGGGTGCGTTGTAATGTGTCCCTTATATGATTTAATCGCTTTCATCACCCTTTTATAAAATTGTCAAACTATTAACTTGATTGATCTATCACGCCTAATAAGATAATACCTTGGACAATTGAATTATCATGCTAGGTACCTTAAATCAATATAAATAAGATAATCACGATCGATTTAGTATTATGTGTTGCATATTGCTAAAATCAATTCAGAATAGTTTAATAGTTTAAACGCATGTCCCTTCAATTATTTATGCTGAGCTTGTAAGGATAACCTGCCTCTGGAGTTACCGATGAGCACTCCTCTCGGTAGTTACAGTCCCCCAAACTCTCAATCTCTGCCCTGCGGGTGTACGTTGAGCGATCCCCACACTAGGGATCACAAGGGAACCTATGGCCGTCGTGGTCGAACGTAATTGCACTCCCTTTATGTCACGATAACCGGGTTTTGTCAGTTTTTCTCATTGTCGTTAAAAACTGAATGGTGACTCCTACATTACTAGTCGATTGGGTGTAAACTCACAGGAAATCTAACTACACTTGATCTAACAACGTCACGCCCACGAGGGACGAGGTCATGCATTAGCTACACTTGATCTAACAACGTCACGCCCACGAGGGACGAGGTCATGCATTAGCCTCGTGCTTTTTCGACCCCCTCACAAATAGCATCGAGCTGAAAAACTTAATCATTACCGAATAGTATAAATAAAAATGAAGTCATTACCTCCATTATTAACAATCACTCTAAAGCTAAGGTAGATCGACAAGCTTGATCTCTTCTTTGACCTAAAAAGATAAGATCTATATATTTCAACCTTATAGCTTTTAAAATATTATCAGACAAAATTAATTTCTTAAACTTCAGTACTTCTATACCTTTTGTTTCCTTTTGATTCCATAAAAGCTCCTTAGCCAATCTTCAGTGCACATTAGCATCCGGACAGTTGATGTTCCTAGGGATGCTCTATAAGAATCTATGACCCTGCCACCAGCGCTAAAGGTGGCTTCAGAAGCAACCGACGTAACAGGAATAGCAAGAATGTCACATGCCATCTTTGATAAAATGCGAAACTTCAATTTGTTAGCCTTCCACTATTGTAATGTATCAAAAGCCTCAGACTCTTCATCACATTCACAAATGACAACACCTTCTTCTAAATAGACATCAAGCTCTGATTTTACGTTCTTAAATGAGCTATAGGCACTCCTAATGTAGCTATCAAATTTCTTCCTACCCTTTTGGAAAATCTTGTTTTTTTCCATTGCTACAAGATCCTACTTTTATAGCATTTTCATCACTTTCTTGAGCACCTTTTTGAGCATTTTCTAAATCATGGGCTTCAGCATACTCCAAGTAAATATCAAATAAAGTTACTTGCACATATTTTGTATGTATTACTGTCTCATCCTCCGAGTAAAGTGTAGAGAAAGACCACTCTATCAATTTTAACTTGTTTCTAGGATCCAAAGCAACATCAACAGATATAAGCAAATTAAAATTTCCCCAATATTTATCAAACTTAACCTTCATTCTTTGAGCCATTGCCCTCATAAAATCAAAGTCGCGTAGACCTTGGTTTAACAAAGCCTCTTTTATATTGGTAAGCTTTGGCAAAAACAAGTTTGAAGTTGGATACTCACTACCTACATGTAATACCTCGTATTTTTATAATAATTATAAATATACTTTATTATAATTATAAAGCATTTTATGATTTTTAGAGTTTATTTCGCATTTAAATGTTATTTAAATGTATTTTAATTAATTAGAATATTTATTATTTTAATTAATTACGAAACGAACTTAATTTTCGAGTCGGGAAATTTAATGGGTCGCAAGTAATTTTAAAGGTTTGGGTTTTTCAATAAAAGTCCAACTCGTTTTATTAATCGAGCCCAATCAAAAGAATTTAATTCTAAGCTTTAGGCTAGCCCAATCATTTAATTGCTAAGCCCAATGTCAAATTTCCAAGCCTAGACCACTAGGGGTTTGAGAGCCTATAAATAGGACTCTCCTCATTAAATGACCCCCTTGTTTTTCATAAAAGTCTCTCCTCTTTTCTTGCCCCACACTCTTTCTCTCTCTCTCCTCTCTTGTCGGGCTCACCCTCACCCGCACGCCCGCACGGCACTCGCATGCCTTGTGCCCTCGCTGCTCGCCCACTCTCTTGCTCGCAGCCCGCCCAGCCAGCACGCCTTGCTGCTGGTGCTGTGCTGTTGTTGTGTTGCTGGTGCGCTGCTTCCCGCCCAGCCACACACGCCCCTCTCGCTCTCATCTCTTGCGCGCCCAGCGCCCTCGCGCCCTCGCCCCTCGTCCCGCGCGTTGTGCCCTGCTCGTCGCCCCTCTGTCGCGCGCGCACACACGAAGTGTGTGTGTGTGTGTGTTCTTTTGTTTTGTTCGTTTAATTCTTTCGCCCAATCACAATTAATTCGTGGTTGTTCCGTGCTATAGGCCGGATTGGTATAATTCTCTTCTTCCTTACCTATTCTATTTCAATTCCGTATTTTAAATTATATTATTATTATTGTTTTGAGTAATTAAAATGCTGGGAATCGGTTATGAACATCGTATTTTGAGGATTTTTTTTTGTTGATTCATGAGGCGTATTTTAATTATTAAAGTATGAATTTTCAGATTTGTTTATGTAATAAAGAATTGATTTTTATGATGTTAAATTGGTTTTATCGGGAAATTCAAGTTAGGGTTTTAACCTAGACCTAATGGGTCAATTGATTAGCATAATTAGGTGACTAATTTAATTATGATAATCAATTATATTTTCAGATTTATAAAAAGGTCTAAAGTGTTGATTTTAAGGGTTGAAAAAGTATATTTTCATACTAGGGATTAGTTTTGCAAATTGAGACGATTATTTTATTAAAGAACGATTGAATTCTAATTATTAACAAGGTTTTATATTTTATAAAGTTGCTGGAAATTTAATGAACATGGAAATAATTAAAGTTTCATTATTTTGATGATAGGAGGTGATTTCTAAGTGAGTGATCGTTTTGCAAAGTGGCCCCTACGCTTAGGTATTCAAGGTACGTACAAGTCTAGGGCGATCACATTATTTGTCAAGGGACATTACATGATTGTTATTGATGTGAACTATATTATGTGAACTTGATGGATTCATATTTTCTTTGGTGAACGATCATGTGAATTATTATTATTATTGAATTATTGATTTATCGATTGAACAAGCATGTTGGGACTATTGTGAGTATGGATTTCATTGTCGATCATGTTGTTCAATATTTATGCATGTATGGTTTGTTTCACATGCAAGGGATAAATTATTTATTGTTATGCTATTGTACGGGATGTCTAGCATACTTTTGAGCCAATTATTCGTACCTCGTTGTACTATTTATTTTACCACATGTGAAGGGTTAGCTCACGTAAGCCACCACACATGTAGGGTTCAGTTGGGAATATTTTATATGAAATGAATTAGGATTTTTCGTGCAAGGGCACAACCCTCATGTTAATAGGCATGATGTGGAATCTCACCTTTTGTGAGAAGGAACTTGGTAGTAATTGTTAGGTTATGATACATATGACAATACATAAATCATGCGGAAAAACCATAAAGCCAGGAAAGCATATTATTTACACATAATCATTTAGCATTGTATAGATGCATACACTTTGTAGCGTGCCTTCCCTAGCTGCGCCCGAACCGAACAAGAACATGTGTTTAGGACTCCAAATGTCGTCCCTCCGTAGATAGTCCACAGTACGTCCGGATCCGCCTGAAGTTTGACCAACTAGAATCGCCCTTAAGGTAGTATAGATTTACGGCTAGGTTAGTGCAAGTGTATGGCTGAATTTTTCTTTCAAAACTTACCCTTTAGAATACTTCAATCGTCTCTATAAATAATGACCCTAGGCACGTATTTATAGAGGTATAGAAAAGGAACTAGAATCCTATTAGGATACTAATTAATTTAATTAGAATCCTGCTAGGACTCTATTAAATAAACTTTATCTAATAGGTTTAGGATTTAATCTTTTATCGAATCCCGATTGCTTTAGGATTCGCACACGAGCATCGCACGAGCACCGTACACCCGCGCAGGCCTTGCGGCCCATGCTGAGCGCACATCGCTCGGCCCATACTGTTGTCCGCGCGCGCCCATGGCTTAGGTTGGGCCTGGCTTGCGCTGGGCCTGGTCGAGGCTTGGCGTGTGTTGGTGATGCGTGTGGCTTGCTGGGCGATGGCCTGGCTTCGTGCTGGGCCTTCGTCTAGCGAGCCTCGTCCGACACTAATTCGTACGATACGCTTCCGATTAAATTCCCGATTCGGAATTTATTTCCGATACGAACAATATTTAATATTTCCGATTCCGGAATTAATTTCCGTTTCGAACAAATATTTAATATTTCCGTTTCCGGAATTATTTTCCGATTTCCGATAATATTTCCGATTCTGACAATATTTCCGTTTCCGGCAATATTTCCGATTCCGGCAATATTTCCATTTCCGATAATATTTTCCGATACGTACCATGTTTCCGTTTCCGGTAACATCTACGACTTGGATAATATTTATATTTCCGATACGATCCATATTTCCGTTTCCGGCAATATCATCGTTTCCGGAGTATTCATTTCTTGCTTGTGACGATCTCAGCTCCCACTGAAACCAAGATCCGTCGATTTCGAATATCCATAGATATAGTATTTAATGCCATTAAATACTTGATCCGTTTACGTACTATTTGTGTGACCCTACGGGTTCAGTCAAGAGTAAGCTGTGGATTAATATCATTAATTCCAATTGAACTGAAGCGGCCTCTAGCTAGGCATTCAGCTCACTTGATCTCACTGAATTATTAACTTGTTAATTAATACTGAACCGCATTTATTAGACTTAACATTGAATTTATACTTGGACCAAGGCATTATTTCCTTCAGTCTCCCACTTGTCCTTAGGGACAAGTGTGCATTTCCTAATTCCTTTGTCGCTCGATGCTTGCTCTTGAACATAAGGTAAGAGTTGTCATCCTTATTATGTCCAGAGGTGTTTCTCGGTTTCAGAGTTCAACTGATCAAATAAGTAGATAATCATAGCCTATGATTCATCTGAGCACGGCCATGCATTTCACAGTTTCTAGCTCTCCGAGTGGCCTTGTACAACTTTTAAGCATCTCATCCCGATTTATGGGAGGACAATCCCAATCTTGTGATCTTGAGATTAGACTTCGTTTGATAGGTGATTACCTGAGCGTTGCCTTTATAGCCTCCTTTTACGGTGTGACGGTTGGTCAACGTCAAAGCAACCAGTTCTCAAACAAGTAATCTCAAATCACTCAGGTATTGAGGATTTAGTGTCTAATAATTTTAATGAAATTTACTTATGACAGATTTTCATCTCTTACAGTAAAGTTTCATAGGTCTGTCCGATAGTAGTCTTCTCAAAGTAAGTATCTATGCAAATGATTATGACATTGCCATGTCCACATAGTTCAAGAAACAGAACTACTAGTCATCTTGCATTCTAGTCGTCTAACGTTTTCTATGCGTCCAATTTTATAGAAAACTTCGACCAGGGACCATTTTCAACTTTTAACATTCAAGTGAACTTGATAGACATTTCTTAGTCACAGGACTGGTCCTGACAGTCTATCTTGAATATATCGTCAAATTGAAGGGACTCATCATTTAATACTAAACCAAGATTAAATGGAATATGAAAATACATTTCATATATGATAAATGTTCAACCCCAATGTTTTACAACCATGGGCCTCAAACCCATCTTTAATAACAGTTCATGGAACTCAAAGCTATGCTTGATTTCCAGTGCTACGACGTGAGTGTTGCTTCTCACTTGTTGAATAGGTTTAGTTATCATGCTTTTCCAATCTTAATATCCTTTTCATCGAATAATATTCGAGATATGATGATAAGATCTTTTGAGTTTGTTTATTATGTGATCTAGTCTTTCTTACTTCGATAGTGGTTCTACGCATTTTGCAATGAAGAACCATCAAGTTAGCAGACATGTGATCCACCCAAGTTCAGTGAAGAACTCTTTAACTTAAACAACCCTGTTTCATTGCTTCTTAGGCAATAATTACTTTTACTTCAACTATTTAGGTTGCTAGTGATGCTTTGTTTGGAATTACTTATCCAAGCAGTTCACAGATATGTGGAATACTTTCCAGCTGTATCTTAGAACATAGAAATTAATATTTTAATATCCCACGCAACAAATCATGGTCTCCAATCCATGTTGCCATTTCAAAACACGATGCTCTATAGCTCGTCCTTATCAATGGTTAACTCCAAAGGGATCTTGCTTGATCCTTTGCCAGTGTTTATGCGTGTAGCATCAAAGTTTAGCATATCTTTATTTCCTTGAATCAAGAACTAATCCTATGTACCTTTTTAAGTACCATAAGTTTTTCTTGATCTCAATCTAGTTGATCTTTACTTAGATCAATAGAGATTGGCATATGTTCGTCATGCCCAAAGTCATACGATACGTTTTTGACGATCCTCATATTATATCATACATGATAAATTCTTTTGCAGAATAATTCCCAATTGAATTCTATTCATGTAACTTTAGCTCATCTAGTTTCAGTAGATACTAAATCCAGCTAAATTCTTTGACATATAATATAGGTTAAGAATCTTACTTAGATCCTTTGATGTTTAACTTAGTAAATGATTATACATAGTTCAAACATTCTTTACTTAGATTTATTCACATGGGTCGAATATCTCCAATGGAGTCTTTCGTGTTTGATTTAGTAAATGCCATTACTTAATCCAAAACATTAATATAAGATCTTTGTAAATAGATCTTAATACCCAGTATGTACTAAGTTTCGCCTTGGTCCATCATTGATGAATAATTTCAAATCTAAGTCATTAGCATTTGAATGTTATTTCACAATAGTGAGATATGTGTGTGATACACATAGAACCAATTAAGTTTTTATGTACTCCCACTAAACTTCCTATATATCTATAAGAATTATGTACATTTTATGAAACTAAAATACTTATTAGCTTCACTAAGATACATTTCCATTTCCCAATTGTTTGCTTAAATCTGTACTTAGATTTCATAAGCCCGCTTTCTATTCAAGCATTTATTTGGATCCACAAATCCTATGACATACCATGTACATAGTTTCTTCCAACATTTGATTGAGGAATACGTTTTGTCATCCAATTGTCATATGTATCAATATGCAATCATTGCTTGAATTATAGACTTGAGCATTACGATTATGCATGAGGTTTCAACACAATCCACGTCGTGAATTTACTTGTAACCTTTAGCAACTAATCTATCTTTGTGTGTGAACACAATTTCATGTTTGATGGTTTTTATCCTTAAAACAAACTTGCAACCAATAGGTGTGAAACTATTCTTGCAAATCAACAAAATTTCAATTTTGTCATCAAAACATTGAGTATGTTTTATGGCCTCTAACCATTTAAAACATTTGAGTCTATGTATGGCCTCTAACCATTTTAGGGAATCTGGGTTTCGTCATAGCTTTCTTACAAGTCACAAACTCATTAATCTACATGATAATAGTTTGACTGCAAGTTGTAGGTTTCTTCACTATCTAATAGAAGAATCGCATAGCTTAAGTGACCTGAGCTCTATGCCTACTAGGGTATAGAACATCAAACAATAGAATATCAATAGCCACTTGAAAGTCCTTTGAATATTCTGTTCTCCTTGAAGCACCTGTAAAGTCTTCTAAGAGATGTCTATTCTTTAAAGCCACTTCTAAAGTCCTTAAAGAATAAGTTCGGATTTTCTGAAGCACTTCGAAAAGCCTCCGGAATGTCCGTTTATGTTTGTTGTTCGCATCGAAGACTTTCGAGGTCTATTTTCTCCCACTTGTCATTTTGGAAACGAATCTCCAAAAGGACATTATTTCGAGCAAACAAACATTATGTTCTCAAAAATTCGTGGTAGAAACAATACCCTTCTCAAAAAGCCATAGTATAGATGCATACACTTTGTAGCGTGCCTTCCCTAGCTGCGCCCGAACCGAACAAGAACAAGTCTTTAGTACTCCAAATGTCGTCCCTCCGTAGATAGTCCACAGTACGTCCGGATCCGCCTGAAGTTTGACCAACTAGAATCGCCCTTAAGGTAGTATAGATTTTCGGCTAGGTTAGTGCAAGTGTATGGCTGAATTTTTCTTTCAAAACTTACCCTTTAGAATACTTCAATCGTCTCTGTAAATAATGACCCTAGGCACTTATTTATAGAGGTATGGAAAAGGAACTGGAATCCTATTAGGATACTAATTAATTTAATTAGAATCCTGCTAGGACTCTATTAAATAAACTTTATCTAATAGGTTTGGGATTTAATCTATTATCGAATCCCGATAGCTTTAGGATTCGCACACGAGCATTGCACGAGCACCGTACACCCGCGCAGGCCTTGCGGCCCACGCTGAGCGCACAACGCTCGGCCCATGCTGTTGTCCACGCGCGCCCATGGCTTCGGCTGGGCCTGGCTTGCGCTGGGCCTGGTCGAGGCTTGGCGTGTGTTGGTGATGCGTGTGGCTTGCTGGGCGATGGCCTGGCTTCGTGCTGGGCCTTCGTTTAGCGAGCCTCGTCCGACGCTAATTCGTACGATACGCTTCCGATTAAATTCTCGATTTCGGAATTTATTTCCGATACGAACAATATTTAATATTTCCGATTCCGGAATTAATTTCCGTTTCGAACAAATATTTAATATTTCCGTTTCCGGAATTATTTTCCGATTTTCGATAGTATTTCCGATTCTGACAATATTTCCGTTTCCGGCAATATTTCCGATTCAGGCAATATTTCCATTTCCGATAATATTTTCCGATACGTACCATGTTTCCGTTTCCGGTAACATCTACGACTTGGATAATATTTATATTTCCGATACGATCCATATTTCCGTTTCCGGCAATATCATCGTTTCCGGAGTATTCATTTCTTGCTTGTGACGATCTCAGCTCCCACTGAAACCAAGATCCGTCGATTCCGAATATCCATAGATAGAGTATTTAATGCCATTAAATACTTTATCCGTTTACGTACTATTTGTGTGACCCTACGGGTTCAGTCAAGAGTAAGCTGTGGATTAATATCATTAATTCCACTTGAACTGAAGCGACCTCTAGCTAGGCATTCAGCTCACTTGATCTCACTGAATTATTAACTTGTTAATTAATACTGAACCGCATTTATTAGACTTAAGATTGAATGCATACTTGGACCAAGGGCATTATTTACTTCAGTAATTTCACTACGTCTTGATTTATTGATCACAAGTCCTAAGGAATTAAAATAAGATTGTTTTGGTTGTTGTTTATTAATTGTATGTATGTATGTGTGTTCGAGTCTCGAGTTCACCATTAATAAAATATTAATAAACGTAAAGTGCAACCAGAACAAGCTTCAAAACTCTTGGAACGTATATACCTTGAGTATGAGCAATGGGGGGAGTCTTGCCGGAAAGCTCGTTCTCCTACTAATGATACAAGACGTTGTTTCATTTAATTTATACGCTGGAATTCCGTCGGTATGGCCCGACACTCGGTATGGTCCGATTTTCATTATATTATTTATTATGGTGTTTGGTGGGCTCCCAACACCCTTCCTTTATGGAATATTCTTTTGGCCCGTTCGAAGCTTATTCTAATTAAATTGTGAGTCAAGAGTCGAGTCTTGTATTCATGATTTACTTGTTGATTATTAAATGGCTTTTGCGTGTTGATTAATACTTAGCGAGTGATGCATGTTTATAGTTTTATTTCACTCTAGCCTTGTAAGTACTCAGCTTTTGCTGACTACGTGCTTTGTGTCTTTTGGTCATGGCCTTTGCCTTAATGCATGACCCTATGATGATCCATCATTTGCACTTGCATTGTTGGGGAGTAGATTAATATAGCAGGTTGGTAGATCAAAGTACGATCGAAATCATGTGTCTTAGGATAGTTGAGAGAGTTGCATTCTTTCGTGCTTTGAAACTATTTTAAATTATACTTTATGCATGTTTTTGAAGGAAATATGTCCTTCAACCAAGGTGCATTTAGTCTAATACCAAGGTTCAGATTAATTGCGAACAATTAATTCAGTGAGATCAAGTGATCGGAACAGCTAGCTGGAGCAATTCTTCCGATCAGTGAGTTCTAAATGAATATTAAGCTCACAACTTACACTTGACTGAACCTACAAGGTCACACCAATGACACGTAACAGATCACCGGATTAAATGAATCGGAAATTCATTTAATAGCTTTTCGGGAATTAGTTTGGAAAACATAAATATACGATATGACGTTGGATCGGAATCGTATATCGTATTGCGCATATTCGTAAGCTAGGCGAAACGAATAATCGTATAGTTCGACATTGGATCATCAAGTACTATACGATAAATAATTGCCGTAAGGCATTGGATGCAAATATGAGAAGGCAACGCTGCCAGCCCAACGAGCCAAGACGCGCAAGCGCGCAAGGCCCACTAGGCGTAGCAGCGAGCCAGCGCGCACAAGGCCCATGCCTCGGCTGCGCGCGCGCGCATGTGAGGAGCAGCAGCAGCAGGCACACAGCGCGACCCAAGGCTCAATGCCTGTGTGCTGCGCGCGTATGGGCTTGCGTGTGCTGTTCGGTTCTTGCCCTTGTGGCTTGTCCGGATAGTATTATAACCTAACGGGTTATAATATTATTCTACACAAGTTTTCCTAACCTAATACAGAATTCAGTCGACACACATCAAACCCTAAGGATAAGAGAAAAACCCTAATTCTCTCTCAGCCTCCATGGATGTGTTCTTCCCAAAAGCACAAA
Organism: Spinacia oleracea; assembly: GCF_020520425.1. Classification (NCBI taxonomy): domain Eukaryota; kingdom Viridiplantae; phylum Streptophyta; class Magnoliopsida; order Caryophyllales; family Amaranthaceae; genus Spinacia; species Spinacia oleracea. The sequence continues at coordinate 102,448,022 of NC_079490.1, read as the reverse complement.
CTCTTGAATGATTGTCTAAGCTATGATTATCAAGACGGATCTGATCGTGTCGGTGAACCAAGTAGAGGAACGACAAGTGGAGTTATTTGTTCGTTTTCGTTGACAGATTACTTGGGAAAATACGCTTCGAATGTAAGTTTGCTTAATCTGTGCTTTATACATGTTTCCTGGCTTTGGGGATTGTTTTCCACACATGTTATTATGTTTAACTGTATTCCCCTACAGTGGTATCATGAGAATTATGTATTCAAAGCATATTTTAGCATGTTTTATTTGTTTTTGCTGCTGTCGAAATTTTTGGAATTTTTGTTGAATTTTCGGATTTATTATGGATTATTGGACGAATTGCGTAATAAGGTCTGATTTCAAAAAGATTCGATTTTTCAACTTTTCAAACCCTAATCTGATTGAAAACGATTTTCTAAGATCAACTCATGATAACGGAATTGCAAAAACAGGCCTCGAAGTGTCGTTTTTTAGGCGTTTTTTTTTTTTATTTTTAATAAAAATTAAAAGTGATGGAAAGTAATTCAATTAAAACGTCGACCTGAACTACTCGGAATTGCTTGAAATTTTGACACGATATCACTAGGTATACTTTTGATCTATGGTAAAAATTTCAGATTTTTCGATAAGTATAAACCCTAAATTTGCTTTTCCCCAATTCGTAAAATTTAGATCTTTAATTGATTTTTTAAATAATTTAGGTCTAATAATTCGATTAATTGGGAAAGGGAATATAATTTCATGGGTCAGTGGCTAATTTTAAAAATTATTGGATTAAAAATTTGAATGATTTCGTTAATTTTAATCGTACTTAAACCTAATTATTAAAATCTGAAATTTAAATGTTTAAAGAACGATTTAAAGTTTTAGATTTTATTATTTAAAAGTTCAAAATTTTCAAGTTGATTCGTTCGTTCTTAAAAATTTGAATAATGTTAGCCTTGATTTATTATTATGCGGAATTGGATACGGACCAACTTTTTATGAAAAATAACATTAATGCAAAGTTCGTGAAAATAATTTTTTTTAATTAAGTTGGTCCGTAGGCACGAACCAAAGGCACGAACACGAGTGTGTGGTGGGCGTGTGGCTCGACGAGCCATGCGGGCTACCATGCGAGTGCCGAGCCGCAGCGACGTGGGCAGCAGCAAGCGAGCTGCATGCCGCGCGCGCGCTGGGCGAGGAAGGGGCAAGCAAGGCAGTGCCTTGGCTTGCGAGTGCTGCGACGAAGCAAGGCACAAGGCCTGCGACGTGCAGCGGTGCGATGAGCACGACGAGCGCACAGGGCAGCGACGAGCTGTGGGCACGCGCGCACATAGGCTGTGGGGTATGCGAGCTTGCTTATGTGCCTCGTAGGCCACACAAGGGCACAATGGGCTGGGCGCAAGCCTAGCCCAACCATGCACTTGGACTTTTTTCCTTGAAAATTGTTTATTTCGTTGGGCTTCGCATGTTTGCATTAATTTGGGCTAACGGGATATTTAATTTAATATTTTATTTGCTTGGGCCGGGCCGCGAGTTTTAATTTAATATTTTATAATTAATTATCCGGAATAATTATTGGTTTGAGTGGGAGCCACTAAATGAAATTAAAATGAAATAATTAATTTTAATTATTTTCGTAGGTCGCATTATTTTAATTAAATTCAATTTTAATTAGAATAAAGTCTAAGGATTAATAATTTGGAAATTGATTAATCTTTTAGGACGCGCTTATGTGAACGTGAATTTTAATTAATTCACGTAAATACTTTCATAATTATATGGGCCATTCGTTTTAGCATACGAATGGGTGAATGCATAGAATGTATATTTTATGTAATGCATGTACTCCAAGTGACTAGTATGGCCATTTAGGATAGTTAAATACGGTCTGCGAACCGTTCTATCTTTGAATGTAAAGTTTTAAATATGGTCTGCGTACCATGGAAATTTTGATGTAATTTTATTATTTTCAAGTATTTCTAAGTTTAGAACTTTAAGTTAGCATTTGAACGAAGATTCAAGACGATGCCAAGCTAACAAGATGGTGATGAAGATTGGATACTTCAAGACAAGATGTTTTGGGCCATACTAGTTCACCATTTATTTATGCATTTTGATATACATTATGCTTGAATGTATGTATGTATACTTTGCATGAATAGGATGACTCAATTAGATTAAGTTCTCTAAATAATCGAACCAACATAGAAACAACTAGGTCCAAAGTAATACTGAGTTCAAAAGTTGCCTTCCAAATCAAGCACTTACAAAAATCTAGGGATATGAGATAGTAGGTTTCCGCCAAAGCGAGGTGCTATTTTAGTAGACTTAGATGGTAAGGCGTCCCAAAGGAGCACGTTGATTGTGGTTTCAACTCAAACAACAATGACATTATGTTGTGGCAATGGGATAAATTATGGTATTAATTTATTAACCAAGAGTACTTTGGAGATTACTAGCAATAGGTTTTGCTTACCTAGAATCTTAAACTACTTAAGACATGCAAAAGCTGCTTAAGGATTTAGGACTTTTAGGGTCTTGGAATCGTTTCATTCATTTTGGACCATGTTTTATTTTTTGCATGAATGAAATGTTTAATAGCTTTGATGATTGCGTGAATGCTTTTATTTCAAGTTATTAAAGTATGATAAATGTTTTCTTTGCTATTTCATTCTGTAGAATAGTACATCTTCAACCTTATTGCGTCCGGACAATAAAACTACGATATTTCCTCGATCGATTGGTAACTAATTTTGAGAGAGATTCTCAAAGAAAAGGAGAGTGAGAGCGTATCTTGAATGCGATTTTCTTATAGTGATCTTCATGGTTGTTTTCAAACTAAAATTTGAATGGTAGACCAATTGGACCTCATATATTCAGAATAATGAGTAGTTTTGGAATAATGAAGTATTGAGTTAAAGACTCGTGTATAACCAATGGTTAACAACCAATTTTATTTTAATTCGATAATGAACTAGACTCATTGGATGAGGTCATTCAAAGTGAACAAAAGAAAGGGACTTTGTAAGCAAGGGACTTTGTAAGCATAACAAAGTAAGAAGATTAAGCAAAGAGTAAATACTTTAGGACTATAAGAAAACGTGCTAGAAAGGATAGGAAAGGGGAACAAAAGAAATGAATTCAAGATTCAATTTCTACCTTGGAGTTTAAGTTAACGAGAAACGACTTAGCAAATAAACTCCCATGGTATTAGATTACCGCTTGAGGTTCTAACTCTTGTTAAGAACTCAAATTCCGGGAGCTAAGTCTGGTAATTGACCTACAAGTGGGAAATGAAGCAAAGTTGTGCTACATTAATTGTAGGGTCATCATGTTTGTTTTAAAGTCCTTCTAAAGGCTGGAACTTAATGGTATTTTGTTCCATTAATCATCATAATCAATTTCTGTTTGGACAACGGAAAGACTCACATTTAAAGTAAACAAAAACATTCGTTGAGTGTTTATTTGAATGAAATGGTCATTTAAGGGTTGAGTCATATGATTGATTAATAAACAAACGAATCTCTTCACACTCAAACTTCAGAAGGTTCAAATCAAACATTTTGATTTGTGTTCCACATATCTTTGGCAATGTCACACGACCATATCAACAAGACAACATTCTAAGATTCCATGGCATGGATTTCTGAAAGTTGGTTAATTTAAGACATGTGGGTCTTGCTTGTTGAACATGACATCGAAATGGACTATTGTTAGAAGAGTCTAGACAATTATGTTCATGGGCCAAAGATGGATTTTATGACTTACCCATTTCACAAGAATTTGAGAAAATATGGCTATATTTACTCAACATGAAATATGTGAAATGCTTCAATGCGATTCACAAAAGGGTATAAAATCAACTTGGCAAGAATTTTGGAACATCTAGGCTGGGTCAAGGTGATGTTTGCATGAGCCAAGAAAGATTATCTAGATTGTTTATATGGCATTATAACAATCGAAGCTCCATAAGAATATGGTATGTCCAAATGGAGAAATCGGAATCTATTTTGATTAACGATAATCACGACTATTTTCCTATATAGTTTCTAAATGATACTCTCAAGTGACTATCACACTAAACAAAGTTGTCAAAGCTAAGGATAAGATGTCCTAAGGATTGAACTTCGGTTCAGTACATCTTTTCAGTACATATATATCTAGGGTTGTCAAACCCAGTGGGAGTTAGTGTTTACATCAAACAAACTCAAGAATAGATATATGTTTCTTTATGAGCGACTCATAGAAACAAAAGGTATTGATTCTACCACGAATCTGAGAACATATGGTTGTTGCTCTAGATAATTTCTTTTAGGAAAACCATCATGTTTCCAAAAAGGCAAAAATGACCTCGAATGAACTTCGAGTCAAGCAACAAACAAATGTAGGGTACTTAGGAGTCTTTGGAAAAGCTCCGTACTTAGAATTCTTTGGAAGAGCTTCAGGAAGATGTTAGAAGTGCTTCAAGAGAATCCTAATACTCAAAGGACTTGAGTAATGTCTTTATAGACACCAACATTTGATGTTCAATACCTAGGTAAATCGTATAAGGAATGGAATTCAACCAAGATAGATACATAGATATCTCGAGGAATGAAAACTATGAAGACTTTGGAAAGTGCTTCAAAAACATACGACTTACAGGTTAGCTACGACGAATTAAAATTCCCAAGTATGGTTTGAGGCCATCAGAAACATAAGTATGGTTCAAGGCCATACAAAATGGTTTGAGGCCATTTTATCCGCAATATCTTCATCTTAAAGAATCAAATCTATGATTTTGTTGATTTGCATAAAGGGTTCACTCCCATTAGTTGCAAACATGTTTTCTAAACATAGAACGTTGATTTGCATAAAGGGTTCACTCCCATTGGTTGCAAACATGTTTTCTAAACATACAACGTTGATTTGCATAAAGGGTTTACTCCCATTGGTTGCAAACATGTTTTCAAAACATACAGAGATGATATTGTATACACATACAAAAGAGAAGCTAGATTGGTGGTTAAAGATTGTAAACAACTTCATGGCGTTGATAATGTTGAAATATTTTTCACCAAGTCGGAATGCTTGAACTATTTTGGATAAATCTAGCAATCATTGCATATGGAAATATGGCAATTGGAAAACGAAACACCTTACTCAATTGGACTTGTAGAAAGGAATTGTGTACATCACACAATGTAAAAGTTTTGGATGCTAGATAAAAGAGCAAGCTTAAGAAATCTATCCGTAGATTAAAGCATGCAAGTGGGAATTGGACCATATTTGTCTAAAAGGCTATTGAGCAATCATAGTTTTATGAAAATATGGATCATCTTATAGATGAGGAGTTTAGCGGGAGCTAAGTCAAGTTTATTGGTTCTATATATATGAGATACATATCTCTCTATTGAAAATGACATTCAAATTCTAAGTGGTTAGTTTTGAAAGTATTTGTCAATATTAGAACCATGGCGAAACTTAGAACATACTGGGTTAAAGATCTATTGGATAGGATCTAAAGCGTTGTTTGGATTCTATAAAAGTAATTACTAAATCAAACACAATGGAGAGACTCAAAAGAGACTCTCAAACCATATGAGTAAGTCTAAGTAATGAATGCTTTAACTAAGTATAAAGCTAGGCTGTTATCACTAAAGTTAAGCATGAAGGACCTTGAAGAGGTACCTTCACCTTATGTCACATGGCAATGCCAAGATTTTAGCAAGATTCAGTATCTCTTGAAACAGAATCAAGCTAAAAGTTACATGGATAGATTTTAAAATGCGAATGTTTTTCGCATTACAATCAATCATGTATGATGTGATATATAGATCTCCAAGATAACTCGTGAACATTGGATCGTAACGAGTTTATACCAACCTCTATTGATCTGGATCAAATATCATTGGAACAGTATCAAGAACATCCAATACATTTGGATATGTAGGATGAGCACTTGATAAGAGGAAGTGAAGATAACTAAAGTTTTGATGCTACATGCATTTTCCTAAGCAAAAGTTGAATCTTGTTGTTAGGCAAACCACAAACATACACGGGCAATTAGGCGTCGTGATTAAAAGGTGGTAACATAGGTTCTAAACCATATGTGATGCATGGGAAACTGAATCAATGATTAGTTTCCAAGTTCTTAGTTGAAAGATGTATCTCCCACATCTATGTGAACTGGTTGGAGCATTCCAAAAGGTAAGCATCATTTGAAATTATACATAATTGAAATGAATTCATTGTTGCCTAAGAAGCAATAAAAGGGAATTGTTTTTAGTGGGAGTTCTTCAATGAACTCAGGTTGATCACAAGTCTGCTACCTGTATGATTTTCTATTTAGATATGATTATCATTCTAAACAGCAATGAAAGACTAGATCATTCTAGAAACATATTCAAATATCTTTTCATCTTACATCGAAAGGCTTTCGATAGAAAAGATGCTAAGGATAACAAAGTATGATACACTGAACCTCTGCATTGAATGATACACAACATTCATATGCAGAAATGGAATCAAGTTTGAGTTCCCTGAATGTTTTAAGTATTGGGTGAAAGGCCTATATCTGTAAAACATTAAATGCTTGATTTTGGGTTTGAGGCCCACAAATTGGTAAGCATTTGGTTTAAACATTTATCATTTATGAAATCATATTTCATAGATCATTTAATCTTGGTTTAGTATTAAATGATAAGTCCATGTGATTCAAAACATTCAAATGGGATGTCAAGATGGATTCTTCGACAAAGAAACACCCATAAGTGAACTTGAATATTGAAATCACAAAAGGATCCCTAATCCAGGTCATTGAAAGGTGGATGACCAATGACTAATTAATGAAGATTAGATTTCAAGTAGATTTCTTAGTTCTGTTTCTTGAACTAGAGTGACTGGATGTCAGAATCTTTTGCATAGATACTTATTGGATCTTGTATCGGATTGACCATGAGAACACTTTAAGAGATTAAAGTCATGTCGTATACGTCATAGGTAGTTCTCATTAATGGTGATTAGAAACCGTTCCTCAGAACATGAGCGATTATGTCTGCTCGTTTGAGAATTAATTCGCTTTGATGCTAGCTAAACGTCGCACCGTAAAAGGAGGCTATAAAAGCAGTTATTGGGCGTACTATGAATCAAAGTGAGTGTTCATAGATTGCAAGAATGGATTGTCCTCCTATCTTTGATAGGATATGGTGTTGTTGTGTAACAAGGCCTCTCGGAGAGTTAGACACTGTAAAATGCATGGCCGTGCTCAGAATGGTTAAGGCTTAACCTTCTGTAAAAGTTTAACAGTTGAGCTCTGTAATCCGAGAAACACTTCTGGACCTAATAAGGATGGCTTGGATCTTACCTTATGTTCAGTAAGTAACACTAAGTGACAAAGGAATGTGAATGCACACTTGTTTGAATGACAAGTGGGAGATTGAAGGAAATATGTCCTTCAACCAAGGTGCATTTAGTCTAATACCAAGGTTCAGATTAATTGCGAACAATTAATTCAGTGAGATCAAGTGATCGAAACAGCTAGCTGGAGCAATGCTTCCGATCAGTGAGTTCTAAATGAATATTAAGCTCACAACTTACTCTTGACTGGACCTACAAGGTCACACCAATGACACGTAACAGATCACCGGATTAAATGAATCGGAAATTCATTTAATATCTTTTCGGGAATTACTTTGGAAAACATAAATATACGATATGACGTTGGATCGGAATCGTATATCGTATTGCGTATATTCGTAAGCTAGGAAAAACGAATAATCGTATAGTTCAACATTGGATCGTCAAGTACTATACGATAAATAATTGCCGTAAGGCATTGGACGAAAATACGAGAAGGCAACGTTGTCAGCCCAACAAGCCAAGGCGCGCAAGCGCGCAAGGCCCACTAGGCGTAGCAGCGAGCCAGCGCGCACAAGACCCATGCCTTGGCTGGGCGCGCGCACATGTGAGGAGCAGCAGCAGCAGCGCACACAGCGCGGCCCAAGGCCCAGCGCCTGTGTGGTGCGTGCGTATGGGATTGCGTGTGCTGTCTGGTTCTTTCCCTTGTGGCTTGGCCGGATAGTATTATAACCTAAGGGGTTATAATATTATTCTACACAAGTTTTCCTAATCTAATACACAATTCAGTCGACACACATCAAACCCTAAGGATAAGAGAGAAACCCTAATTCTCTCTCAGCCTCCATGGATGTGTTCTTCCCAAAAGCACAAACTCTTGAATGATTGTCTAAGCTACGATTATCAAGACGGATCTGATCGTATCGGTGAACCAAGTAGAGGAACGACAAGTGGAGTTCTTTGTTCGTGTTCGTTGACAGATTACTTGGGAAAATACGCTTCGAATGTAAGTTTGCTTAATCTGTGCTTTATACATGTTTCCTGGCTTTGGGGATTGTTTTCCACACATGTTATTATGTTTAACTGTATTCCCCTACAGTTTTGGGTTTGTTGAATTTTTAATACTTTGGTTTTTGGGCCATTATGGTTCCAACTTGTAGGAGGCCTCAATAATCATTATTTATGTTGTTTTGAAAGTTAGTTGACATTAAATTCCGCTGCGTAATTCTGGTACTAGCCTTAACCGTTATCACGGTGGCGGTAATACTTTAGTAATACCTTTATTTTAAGTTGGAAAATGGTTTTATAAAAGCAAGGAATTATTAGGGTGTTACACTACATTCATATTGTAATGTTAATAAATATATTATAGGATTCCTAATCAGAATAAGATAAAAAAAACATGTATCACCTGATATTATTTATGTAGCTTCATTAAAAAGTGATAAGAAAGTGCAACTAGCTTCAACTTGCTTCCACTCTTCTTCAGATGGCAGGAGATTGTAACTTGGCTCTCTATTCTTGTACCTTGGAAATGCAGCCTTAAACTCTAATGCAACGGATAACATGTGGTAGGTTGCATTCCACCTAGTACAACAATCAAAAACTAGCCTTCTACTAGGTAACTTTAGTTGTTGACATATATCACTAAAGATGTTAAGCCAAGCGATGGATAATGTAACATGCTTAACACTTTCCCTCACCTTAAAACTTACACCCTTGATCTTTTCTAATCCATCATGCACCAAAATGTTAAGGATATGAGCACAACAATGAACATAAAATAACTTTCCACCACAAGGTAAAATTGCTTGGCAAGATATGCCGTCTTTCAATGTCCTTACCACTACGTCATTATAAGTTGTATTAACCACCGTTATACTAGCTACTTTACTCTCGATTCCCCACTCAACTAAACATTTATATAAAGCATCATGAACAGCAACTCCAGAGTGAGGTGGTGGAATATCAACAAACTTAATGACTCTTTGGTATAATTGATAGTCAATGTCGAAGTGACAAGTTATTGTCATATACAATATCTTTTGTGGATCTGACCTCCAAATATCAGTAGTAATACAAACCCGATTTGCTTGTTTTAACAATCCCCTAGTTCTCTTCTTTTCAATATCATAACTAGTCATACAATCATTTTTTATAGTAGTACGAGACCATTTAAAATTCCGGGGCAGCAACTTCCATTAACATATTAAAAATCTCATATTCTGCAAACATAAACGGTAACTCATGAACAACAACCATGCGAGCCATATAAGCTCTCTAATTTTAGCATGGTCATATTTCCAATTTTTAAGACTCTGTAGATTTTCTGATTGGGGAGTAGAAATTTGGAAACCCAACTTTTGTTGCCCATTCACTTTACACATATAACAAGACAAAAAATGCCTCCTATATGTAGTTGTAGGACCACCCTTTGTGTACTTCAGAAAAGTGCTACAATGATTGCACTTTACCTTTGAAATTCCGGTTGGATTTGTCACCAATTCAAGGTGTCTCCATACCCATGATGTCTTTATCTCTTTGGAAAAGGATTTGGGTCATCCTTTATTTCATCATCTATTCTAGGTACAGTAAGATCAATCACTTCTTCTCCTTCCCGATTGTTTCCTATGAACAGGGGATCATTCTCCATCCTATATTCATAAGCAAATTGGGTTTTTAGTCGCAAACCTTACCTTAATCCCCAAGCAAATCACTATGCTCCAAAGCTCGTACAAATCCCCGGTACGAAGAAAGGACGGTGTTATCGTCCTTCTTTGGCGGCACATGGGACACGTCAGCAGCGCCTGACGCAGCCCTTGCGCATGGTGCTGGCGTGGTTTAGCTTTTAGCCTACTAATCCCCTATTTAAACCCTTCTTTTCACCCGAATGAAGGAGAAAATTTTTAATACAACGTTGTAATACACATTTTTCCTCTCAACATCAAATACAAATTCAATCTTCAAAAACCTTCAATTTTCCTACAATTCTCCAAAACATCAAAGCGATTGGGAGCACAAATCGGAAATCTGGCTTAACCCTAACAAGGTAAAACCGAGTCTCTAATACAAATTACTATGAAATTTCAATTTTATTAATCCTATGATGTTCTTGTGATGTTCATACTCACTTGAACTAGGAAATGCCTCAAAGGGGTAAGATTTGAGGGGATTTCATACTTGAATCCCCCCCTCAAATGATCTTCCAAACTACATTTACAAATTACAAGTTTCAATCTTTATGCATTTTTTTTCAAAAAACATGATTAGTAAGTTGAGGCTTTCATTCTTGAAAGTGTTACTTACAACAATCATCATACAAATATTCAAAAACTTTAACTTTATACAAGTTCAATGATGTTTGGAAAAGTGCAAACCCTTTTCCAAACTAGAACATATGAACATCCAACTTTATATGTTCAATATAAAAGTTCTACTTTCAATATTCAATGATGTTTAAATGAGATCAACTTCTCTTTAAACTATAATCAATTTTAAATCATGGAGCATCTTAAAGGTGAGGCCTTGCCTACTAATTTCAATATTCAAGTTCTATAATGAAGTTCAAGATTCAAAGTTCAAGTTCTATTTGAAGTTCTATTTAAATATTCAAAATCAATGATGCTTGAAGATGAGAAACTCATCTAAAGTTAAGATTTTTAGAGAATTGAACCTATGTTGGGCACAATTATTATTAAGAAGTTTCTTTGCGTTCAGATTTCAAATACAATAATACAATTTCAATATTGTCATTTCAATACAGCAATTTCAATATCGTCATTTCAATACCGCAATTTCGCTTTCGCAATTTCAATATCGCACTTTCAATACCGCACTTTCAGTACCACACTTTCAATATCTCAATTTTACTATCGCACTTTCAATATCGCACCCTTTAAAATTTTTCAAGGTGAGGTGGTTTTGCACCAAAACGGTGTTGTACGCATTTCAATAATTGCTTTTAGTATTTGTGATGATGCTTTACGTGTTTATTGCTTTCATCACCCAACATGTTAAATACAACAAAATAAAAAAGGTTACATCACTCTTAACAAAGATAATTTTTGGAAAAAACGGCCTTAGGTTCCTTAAATCAACTTTAAAGCAAAGTCACCACGTACAAGTAAAATATTCAATGTTCTAAAATGCATGATTCAACCAACCTATTTCCATGATTAGGATTTCTCAAAACGATCCTTTACTTGTGTTTGAATGTGTTTCTAAAGCCTACCAAAAAATAAGCACTTTGTTCCCGTACCCGAATCTCACCCGTTCGGTTTCAAGATTCAATGCCTTATCCGACCCAAAACAGTCAACTTTCCGAACGGGACCCTTAATATGTTTGGTGGCGACTTTCGAAAGTCGTAGGGGTATTTTGCGCACTTTCCTATATTTTGAGCTTTGATTTTCTATGTTCAAAATTCAATTACATCACTTGTGTGAACATAGAATTTGGCTCCCCTTTCAGGGGTGGGATTGAGAAGGTCAAGTCAAATCTAGTTGATCACACACTTGAAAAATTGAAGAAGTTAGGGACTTTGGTGAGTCTTAAACAAGACTCATCAAGCTCTCATAACTTAAATACAAAATTCAATGTACAAGCTATACGAAACACGAAAAATACCACTACAAGAAAAAAATACAAAAAAATCCCTACAATCTGGCGACTCCACTGGGGACTCCTAAACTTGAAATTCAGACAGTAGGTAAGTGTTGAGCAATCTTCCACTGCTACGCTCTAGCGCTGAGACCAGACAGGGGCGCTGGGCGCTGTACAGGCGTCTAGCGCCGCTGTCTGCTCTAGACGCGGTGGCTTCCAGTGGCTGTTTTCCTATTCTGCCCAACGTCCGAATGGGAGTTTAGCTCAAATTTTGCACTTCGAAAAAGCGCTCCCAAACTTCGAGAACGAATGCCGAAAGGTAGGCTTTTCAAATACAATGTTCAAATACAATTGTGATTCTAGGAATCTCATGCACGTTTTAGAAAATACTATTTGTGTAAAATAAATTTCTACCTTCGCCCATACGAATGTGTTCTACCTCCGGGATAGCCGTGGGGGTAAAGGAGTGGTCACTCTCCATACGGTTCCTGACCAAAGTGTTTGACCACTTACGAGCCCACTGAACCTTTAAATTTTTTTGATGTTCCTGACATCTTTCATGGAGGTCGTCTGCCGAAGAACACATCCCTTGGGTGGAGGTGCTTTGTTTCTGGATCCGCCTCTCAGTCAAGGACCCTTTTGCCTCCTAAGTCGACCACTTGCATCATACAAAACTTAGACCGACCTTAGGTTGAGAACTTTGCATGTCACATTCATATTCATGCTAGTGTGACAACGTGTTATTTGTTCATTGTGTGGGCGTCTTTACACGCGTGAATGGCTAACCCCGAGTTCTAGCTTTGCCAAAACCATTCGCCTCCAACTAGGAAACCTAACCCCTAGGAGCATCATCCAAACCTCATGCATCTAAAATCACCGATTTAGGGTCTTCAAGGAGTGCCAATCCATTTGATTCAAAACCCCTAAACCCTAAACTCCAAAATCTAAATTCTGAAATCCCAATCCAACGGCGTTATAATGCCGAATTTCAAGTCAAATTTCCAAATCCTAGTTTCAAAATTCCAATCCAACGGCGTTATAATGCCGGATTTTGGAGTCAAATTTCCAAATCCAAGTTTCAAAATTCCAATCCAACGACGTCATAATGCCGGATTTTCGAGTCAAATTTCCAAATCCAAGTTTCAAAATTCCAATCCAATGGCGTTATAATGCCGGATTTTCGAGTCAAATTTCCAAATCCAAGTTTCAAAATTCCGATCCAACGGCGTTAAGATGCTGGATATTCGTGTCAAATTTCCAAACCCGAGTTTCAAATTTCAGAACGGCGTCGTAATGCCGGATTTTCAAGGTAAAATTTCATTCCAAGCTCTATGTTCAAAATACTAAGTTCAAATTTCCAAATCCATGATGTCATAATACCGTATTTTCAAATTCCAAGTTCCTATTCGAGCCCTTGAAAAATCAAGTTCCAATTTGTGTCTCCTAATTCGTGTCTTCCCTAATGGGATGATGACGAATACTATTACCCTTGTTAGGTGGTTGGAACAACTCCATGCGGAAGTCCTAGTTGCTAAGATGTATTCCGAAATCCAAAATCCAAAGTCCAATTCCCGAGCCCATTCCCATTTCGGAGCTCGGTACAAAATTCAATTTCTAAAATTCAAGTTCAAAATCCAAATACAATCTCACCCAATGGACCTCTCCATTGGTTTTACAATGCCATTTCCAATCTAAATGTCATTAAACAATCCAAAATCTGGCGCCGACCCACAAAACCGAGCATGCCGGGCTCCGTCCCATAAAACTGAGTCCAAATACAAATCCCGACACAAAAGGTAGGTTTTTAGTTGCAAACCTTACCTTAATCCCCAATAACATCACTACGCTCCGAAGCTCGTAGAAAGGTACAAAGCCCCGGTACGAAGAAAGGACGGCGTTATCGTCCTTCTTTGGCGGCACTTGGGACACGTCAGCAGCGCCTGACGCAGCCCTTGCACATGGCGCTGGCGTGGTTTGGCTTTTAGCCTGCTAATCCCCTATTTAAACCTTTCATTTTCACCCAAATGAATGAGAAAAATTTTAATACAACGTCGTAATACGCATTTTTCCTCTCAACATCAAATACAAATTCAATCTTCAAAAACCTTCAATATTCCTACAATACTTCAAAAATCAAAGCCATTGGGAGCACTAATTGAAAATCTAGCCTAACCCTAACAAGGTAAAACCGAATCCCTAATACAAATTACTATGACATATCAAGTTTATTAATCCTATGATGTTCTTGTGATGTGCATACTCACTTGAACTAGGAAATGCCTCAAAAGGAGTAATCTTTGAGTGGATTTCATACTTGAATCCCCCCCGCAAATGATCTTCCAAACTACATTTGCAAATGTCAAGTTTCAATCTTTATGCTTTGTTTTCAAAAAACATGATTAGTAAGTTGAGGCTTTCATTCTTGAAAGTGTTCTTTACAACAATCATCATACAAATCTTCAAAAACTTTAACATTATACAAGTTCAAGGATGTTTGGAAAAGTGCAAACCCTTTTCTAAACTAGAACATATGAACATCCAACTTTCTATATTCAATATACAAGTTCTACTTTCAATATTCAATAATGTTTAAATGAGATCAACTTCTTTTTAAACTAGAATCAATTTTAAATCATGGAGCATCTTAAAGGTGAGGCCTTGCCTCCTAATTTCAATATTCAAGTTCTATATTCAAGTTCAAGATTCAAAGTTCAAGTTCTATTTCAATATTCAAAATCAATATTGCTTCAAGATGATCAAATCATCTAAAGTTAAGATTTTTGGAGAATTGAATCCGTGTCGGGCACAATTATTATTAAGAAGTTGCTTGGCGTTCGAATTTCAAATACAATAATACAATTTCAATATCTTCATTTCAATACAGAAATTTCAATATCGTCATTTCAATACCGCACTTTCAATACCGCACTTTCAATATTGCACTTTCAATATCGCAATTTCAATATCGCACTTTCAATATCGCACCCTTTACTCACCTTTTTCAAGGTTATGTGGTTTTGCACCTAAACGGTGTTGTACGCATTTCAATAATTCCTTTTCTATTTGTGATGATGATTGTTGTAAAATTGGGTTTTCAAGGCAAAATACTAGAATAATTCGTTGCGCCGTGGTAACCAAACCACTGCTTTGAAAACGAGAATCGGTGAAACCGGGGTGCACAATTGTATTCACCGATTCGTTCCCTAAGGTTATACAACTCACAACACACAAAGGAACTTTTGGGTTATGAGATGGAGCCACATAAAATTATGCCCAAAAGAATAAGATTGAAGAGGTTTTGAGAGATACGAATAATCACGACTTAATCATGAACCAAAAGTCTTCCATCAAAACAAAGAGAAATGAAGGAAGAGAGGAAGAGATCAATCTATTGTGTCCCACAAACTCAGAAAATAAAAAGTATATATAGTATTAGTTGAGGATAAAACAACTAAAGAAATAAAAGGACTTAAAGGAATCCAATGACATTGAACCACCAATTAAACCCATGATAATGAAGGGTTTATAACCCCCATAATCAAGAGGAATAATGGACCAACTTATTGTCCATAAATCATACTTAAAAGGATATCACAAAATTAGAATCCAAAAAGAAGATAAAAAACTGGACAACACAAAAAACTGATCTCAAAACATGCCGGTTTTTGGTGCACTTCAAGAAATGCCTTTTAAGTCCGTTTTTCAACTTGCGCTAACCTGGCAGGCAGGTTTTGAGAAACTTGCCGGTTTTGGAAAACCTGGTAGGCACGTTTTGAGCACACTTTTCCATCTTTAAATTCCAACAATCCGCCACTAAAGATGAGAAAATATACCAAATGAAAGAGGAAAATATTGGGCATAAGAGGAGATCAATACATAACACTTGGTGTTACCTAAAGTAAATTGAAACCAAATGCTTAGTGAAGTGAATTATGACTTACAAACCCAAGGGTGGACGAACCTTGAAACCCTCAAGTCCTTGATCAAAGAGTGGACTAACTTTAAAACTCTAAGATTTAAGTCACGCCCCCACAACACATACCTTGCTCCAAAGATTATGTGGACTCCGCAAAGTGTACGCGTTTTAAGCCATACGTTTCTTTAGTTATCATGGAAGCTCTAGGAAACCGCCCAAGTTTTCATAAAAGATGGCGAGTCTTCACAACCACGTAGGTGAATCCTCAAGTGCTTCTCAAATAGGACTTAGTCAATAGGGTTAAAATATGTTCACTTTTAGTGAACCATCAAGAGCTCCCTCGTAGCTATATTAACCCCCACAAGACCATAGATTCATTAAGAACATAATATAATGTTCAACCTCTCAAATAATTTGGTTGGTGAATCCACATGTTGAATGCGTCCATTTCAATATGTTAGATTCATTTAGAGTTTATACAACTCAACCCTCATACAAGCGGTGGTTCTCTTAAAGTGCATCTCAACTATAACTTTACCATTAAGAGTTCAAGACTCAACCTAATTCAAGCATTATATTACAACACATGCCATAGGGATAAGCAAGTAATGCTTGTTATTGTACTCAAATGGGCATGAAGCCTATCCCCCTCGACATTTCAATCATCAAGGATCATTATATGTCACAATTAGATCTTATTACCATAGGGCGTTCCTTGCATTTCAATTTCTGTTAGAAATATAACCACAAGCAAGGATAATATATGCTCACTCAAAAGCACGTACACATGGGTTAGAAATCATAAATCACTTTGTTCTTGGTTCAACCAAAACAAATTAAATTTGATGGGACAATTTTGTACAACTCTCTTTTACAAAAAAATTCTTTTATAAAGTATGATCCTCAAAATCAGCATAGCCTCTCTTAGTAAAAGTACTTCATCAATATCAAACTCTAAAATTTGCATCGAAAACTTCAAAGTAACATACCTTGAAAACATTGCAAATGAAAACCATTGTACCTTAAACATAGTACTTTGGAAAGATGAAGTAAACACACGTTCACTATAAAATTTGTGAAAATAAAAACAACTCAGTTATTTCACAGAAATTTCACAAATAATTTCTATGTCAAAATACCAACAATACATATCATTATCATAGTGGAAAACATATAGCGTACACAACCTAAATCATGTTTTAGGTCCTTTTAAAGATTGATGCTAAATAGTACAGTCCACACATCCACAAATGATATGATTTTATATTTCACAAAACTTTTCAAAAATTAAGAAAATGGCTTACTATGAGAACCAAACATTTGTTTTTCATATATTACTCAAAACCATTTAATTAAATAACACTTTCAACTTTCAAGGGAGAATACATGGAATCCAAAGCGGGTTTCAAACTCAATATTTAACATGTGATGTAAAACTAACTTGAGCACATCACCAACATATAGAGTAAAACAACCAAACATATTATCACCTTGGAAAACTAAGAATTAAAATTCTTCACACAAGTCATTACTCTAAACAACTATGAGAATTAAAATTCTAAACCATCAATATGCATCAAGATATTGATAAGGTACATGTACCATTACAAAGGCGATAACCTCAACACACATAATGAATTCCATAAACACATGATAACTATCCTCTAGCATGGGAACTCACCACTCATGGTTTTTCCACTTAGAACAATCACTTTACATACCTATGGTAAAAAGAGCATGCAATATAGAAATGAAAGTCAAACTGCTCAAAAAAAACCTAAGTGATATAAAACTTCTTCCCAAAAAAATAAGAATAAGAATAACAAAATCTCAATCCCTTAATTTGATAAGGTTCTCCCAAAAACCAAGAATGGCCTTGGAACTCCTAATAACCATCCGGTGAATAGTCAACAAAACCTTTCAAGAAAACATCTAGATATTCACGTTCCCTCTTAAAGTTTAAAGACAAAAAGTCTCAATTGAAAATTCACGGAATCTAGGTCTTATTCATAGGAATCGAAAACTCAACACAAATTCAAGGCATACCTAAAAACGTCTTTTAGCATAACGGGCAGTTCTCATGCTTTGAAAACTATAACTCCAAGTCTCTTCTAAATTCAACTTGTTCACTACTAACAAAAGAATTAGAAGAAAATAGAACAATAAAGCAAGAGACACTTTAATCTCAACGTGCATAGCCAAACAATTAATTTCATCATGCACAAACATGTTAAAAGAAGAATTACCATTAAAATGAGACTACTCAAATAAAATACATACCAAGACTCATCAATAAGATGGACACCCAAAAAATCATAGATTTAAACACATAATAAAATGAGTACCCTCAAGAAATACAAGGACCAAGGAAACTAGTCCAACATTGAAATAATAGGCACTTCCCACATAGTGGCCTTAAAGCCTCATTGCATGACGCCTAAATTTTTAAAACTTTGGAAAAGAGGACTTGGACTTACAATCACTTTCCAAAAAACACCGGGGTCTAAAGGTTTTCCAAGAGAAACTCTTAAGATACATGAGCATACAAAATACAACCCCCACATGGAAATAATAAGCCCCAAATTTAAGATCATAAAATGATCACTCAACAAGGTTTAGATTATGAGAAATAACATAATAAAATTATGTACTCAACAATTCCCATAAAATCATTTAAAGATCAATCAACCCTTAAAAATCAAGTCTCAAAACTTTTGGCCAACTTTAATGAAATTCCAACACCAACACAAAGTGAGAATAAAAAGTCTATTTAGTCTCAACCATAGAAAATTCATTAAACAACACCATACCAATCATGACAAGATTAATGGTCCAATTCCCAAAAGTGTAGTGACTCGAATAATTAGGTATACATCCAAGGAAAATATTACACGTAATTATTCACTCAACATGTTCCAAGGAAAAGGGTTCAACAAAGTTTGCTTCCACAAACTTATACACCTATGTTTTAGGGGGTCGTCAAAAGCTTACGACAACTAACTCCAATGGGTACACAAAAAACTCCAAGAAATTAATTATGCATATTTCCAACAATGCTTAAGAAACCATTAACAATTATGTTACATACCCAAAATTCATGGTAATAAATAAGAAATTGGACTCATAAGTATGCACCAATATTACCATAAAAAATTAACGCTTGAAATGACAACGTACAAAGGCTAATAATCTAATCACCATTAGAACTACTTGCTAAGTACCCTTTTAAATGCAAGTACACAAAGTCACAAAAATCCAAAATTCCCCCACCTAAGAAAATATGACAATGCACAACTAATTCACATTAGTCTTTAAAAGACTAAAAGCATACCTCTAATAAAACTAAGGTCTACGCATGAAATTAAACATGCATGAAACCAAAGTCAACTAGAGAGTATGTTCATACATCATAAATAATTCAAATCCTCTATCTTCTAGTAATCATTCCAACAAACATCATTTGACAATAAAAAAACCATTTTATTATTGTCAACTTCACAAAATATAATTTGTTGAAATGGCCATTAGAATTGAACATGTTAGAATAATAACTTATTAAAAAAAGTAGTTTAGAATGAACCTCCCTTGATATTAAATCAATTTTGCGTATTTTATGACATACCAAACTCTTCAATCAATCTTCCATCACGATATCATGACCACCATTCATTAACCATCTTCTTCAAGACATTACTTTTGACAACGAATATTGTGTCATAATATCAGGACAATCGGACAACGGATGACCCTCGATCAGGGTCAATCTTTGAGACTTCTCCCAGAAAAAACGTGAATGAAAAACGTCTTTGGAAACCCTCTAAATTTCCTCTATCTTTCACTCAAACTCATTAATATAAATTTCCTCACAAATCATAAGAAGTATTTAGCCATTGAAATATCTCTCGTTTTCAAATTGTTGTAATAATTGGGTTTTCAAGGCAAACTACTAGAATAAGAACTAGAACGTTTTTAGGAAATCGTTGCGCCGTGGTAACCAAACCACTGCCTAAAAAACAAGATTCGGTGCAACCGGGGTGCACAATTGTATTCACCGATTCGTTCCCTAAGGTTTACACAACTCTCAACACACAAAGGCACTTTTGGGTGATGAGATGGAGCCACATAAACTTATGCCCAAAAGAATAAGAATGAAGAGGTTTTGAGAGATACGAATAATCATGACTTAATCATGAACCAAAAGTCTTCAATCAAAACAAAGAGAAAGGAAGGAAGAGAGGAAGAGATCAATCTATTGTGTCCCACAAACTCAGAAAATGAAGAGTATATATAGGATTAGTGGAGGAGATAAAACAACCAAAGAAATCAAAGGACTCAAAGGAATCTAATGACATTGAACCACCAATTAAACCCATGATAATGAAGGGTTTATAACCCCCATAATCAAGAGGAATAATGGACCAACTTAATCACCATAATCAGAATGATAATTGTCCAAAACCGGACAACACAAAAAACTGATCTCAAAACCTGCCGGTCTTCCAAAACCGGCCGGTTTTCGGTGCACTTCAAGAAATGCCTTTTAAGTCCGTTTTTCAACTTCCGCTCGAAACCTGCCGGTTTCGGAAAATCTAGGAGGCAGGTTTTGAGAAACTTGCCGGTTTTAAAAAACCTGGCAGGCAAGTTTTGAGCGCACTTTTCCATCTTTAAATTCCAACAATGCTTTTCGTGTTTATTTCTTTCAACACCCAACATGCTAAATACAACAAAATACAAATAGTTACATCACGCTTGACAAAGATAATTTTTGGACAAATCGGCCTTAGGTTCCTTAAATCAACTTTAAAGCAAAGTGACCACGTACAAGTAGCAAATTTAATGTTCTAAAATGCATGATTCAACCAACCTAGTGCCATGATTAGGATTTCTCAAAGCGATCCTTGTCTTGTGTTTGAATGTGTTTCTAAAGCCTACCAAAATAAGCACGTCCTTCCCGTACCCGAATATCACCCGTTCAGTTTTAAGATTCAATGCCTTATCCAAAAGAGTCAACTTTGGTCCTTCCAAACGGGACCCCTAACATGTTTGGTGGTGACTCCGTCAAGCTTCAAAATTTCGAAATCGGTAGGGGTATTTTGCGCACTTTCCTATATTTTGAGCTTTGATTTCTATGTTCAAAATTCAATTACATCACTTGTGTGAACCTAGAATTTGGCTCCCCTTTTAGGGGTGGGATTGAGAAGATCAAGTAAAATCTAGTTGATCACACACTTGACAAATTGAACAAATTAGGGACTTTGGTGAGTCTTAAACAAGACTCATCGAGCTCTCATCACTTACATAAAAAATCCAATATACAAGCTTTACGAAATACAAAAAATACCACTACAAGAGCAAATACAAAAAAAACCCCTACACTAGGCTATCCATGTCTAAGAAGTTATTCAAGTTCTACACCAACGTCTAGGCTATCCAAGCCTATTATTATACAAGACCGATAAAGGTCCTAGTGGAGTCATCATCTACAAGTTCTAAGTACAACATTCCAAGTACAAAAGTTCAAATTCACATTCTACAAAGTTCCAACGGTTCAAGTTTGAGATGGCTATCAAATAATTTTTCATATAAAGTACAAGAGGCCTACTACTATCTACATATCAACATTTCAACACTTCAACATTTTCAAGATACAAGTGCAACATCAACAATTCATGAATCTTTCAAGTACACAAATTTATCCTACATGCAATCCTAAGGTAATTTCAAAAGCAAAACTTGAAATACTTACATGGACAAGTGTAGAGGAAATCAAGAAACAACAAGATCAAAGGGAGAGAGCAATCAAACTTTGAAAGAAAAAAGCGAAAGAAATGAAGTGTGCTGCACCAAGAGCACACCGGGGGGTATATATACACAGCCCCATCGCTGGGCGCTGATGGCGCGCTAAGCGCGTGGCCTGACGGTCCGCGCATGCAGAATCTTAACACGGTCCTCCGTGCTCATTGTGCGTACCTTGCTGCTACGGTTTTCAGCACCATGCATCAAACGTCGAATCAGGCTCCTTTCCAACAAATACGGGTATACATTTGTTCCATCAACACTGACAGATAAATATCTCAAGCATACAAAGTCCAAAAAATACGCGGATTCAAGCTTTCTACTCCCAGCGGAACCAAGCTCTAGGAAAGTCAAAGAAATTTAAGTTCCAAGAGTTAGTAAAAAACTCTTTTCCCCAGTGGATACATTCCTCAGCGGATCAAGCCTCAAACGACGTTTCAAGAGAGTACAAAATACCAGCGGATTCACTCCGGGTACCGAAAATTCAAGATTCAAATTCAAAATTTCAAAGTTCAAAATTCAAGATTCAAAATTTTCGATGTCATCCTCCGTTCTAAGTCAAAGGCGGAAAAGAAATACAATCCATACCAAGATCAGAGTCGTCAAGCCGCACGGAGGTAGACCCTATCCTTTTTCTAACTCTTGTCTTGTGAAGGTACCGACGTACAAAGAATGGTCTTGATTGCAGAACATCTTGACTATTCTCCGTCCCATTTCGAAAACTTTGACTGTTGCTTTCCTAACCGAACGCGCAGTCAAAGTGGGGGCTTCTGTAGACACCTTATTCGTGTCTCCCCTAATGGGATGATGACGAAACCATTATCCTTGATAGGTAGTTGGTGCAACTCCTTGCTGAACTCCCAATTGCTAAGATATATTCCAATATCCAAAGTCCAACTCCCGAGCCCGTTTCCATTTTAAAACACGGTACAAAATTAAAATTCTAAACTTCAAATTCAAAATGCAAACATAATCTCACCCAATGGACCTCTTCATTGGTTTTACAAGGCCATTTCGAATCAAAATTCCATTAAGCAATCCAAAAACGGACGCCGACCTACAAAACCGAGCATGTCGGCCCCGTCCAGTTAAACAGAGTCCAAATACAAATGCCGAATTCAAAAGGTGGGTTTTTTGTCGCAAATTCTTTCCTTAACCACCAATAAATCTCTACATTCCGAAATCATACAAAAGTACGAAACCACCGGTACAAGAAGGACGGTGTCAAACCAGCGGTACAAGAAGGACGGTGTCATCGTCCTTATTTTGGCAGCTTCTACCACATGTCATCAGCGCTTGGCGCAGCCCAGGCGCCACGCGCACCCAAGTTTCGCTTTTAGCAGGTTAATCCCCTATATAAACCCTCATTTTCTCCAAAAAATAGAGGAGGAATTTTTAATACAAGGTCGTAATCCTGAAATTTCCTCTCAACAAAATCAATACAAAATTCAATTCAATCTTCAAAAACTTCAAAAATCCTACAATTTTCCTAATATCAATAGCAATTGGGAGTTAAAATCGGAGGCATAACCTATTCTAAATTACCATGATTTATTCTAATCTTCTACCTTTTTAATCCAAGATCCAAACTCCAATGATGTTTGTGTTTGAGTTCATACTCATGAAAAACTAGGAAAACAATACAAAGGTGCAATCTTTGGGAGAATTTAATTCTTGAAATCTCTCTCAAATGATTTTCCAAGCACCATTTCAATATTCAAATGCAAGTTTCAAGCTTTGTTTTAAAAAATGATTAGTAAAATGAGGAACATTCGCTCTTGAAACATTTTCTCTTTACAACAATTATCATACAATCTTACAAAATCTAAACCTTTTCAAAAGTTCAAAGATGTTTATGAAAAGTGCAATCCCTTTTCTAAACTAGAATACATGAACATTCAAGTTCATAATACAAAATTCAATGCATGTTCAAGCTCAATGATGTTTAAATGAGAGCAAACTCTCTTTAAACTAGAACATTTCAAATCATGGACTATGTTAAAGATGAGATTTTCTAGCATGAAATCTCTTAATCTTTTATGTAGAACCTCCCTTTTCAAGTTCAAGTTCTATTTCAAGTTCAATTTCAAGTTTTATTTCAATGTTAAAAATCAATTACACTTTAAGATGATAAACTCATCTAGAGTTAAGGTTTCTAGAGAATTGAATCCGTGTCGGGCACAGTTATTATTAAGAAGTTTCTTGGCGTTCGGATTTCAAATACAATAGTGCTATTTCAATATTGCAATTTCAATAACACACCTTTATCCTCTTAATTTTCTTAAGTGGTGATTGCTATTATTATTGCTCTTATTATTACTATGATTGTAATATCAATATCACACCCTTTACTCGCAGTTATCAAGGGGGTGTGGTTTTGCACCTAAACGGTGTTGTACGCATTTAAATAATTCATTTTCCACTTGTGATGATGCTTTATTTGTTTATTGTATTCATCACCCAACATGCTAAATACAACAAAATACAAAAGGTTACATCACGCTTAACGAAGATAATTTTTGGACAAATCGGCCTTAGGTTCATTAAATTAACTTTAAAGCTAAGTTACCACGTACAAGTAGCAATTTCAATGTTTCTAAAATGTATGATTCAACCAACCTAGTGCCATGATTAGGATTTTCTCAAAATAATCCTTGTCTTGTATTCGGATGTATTTCTAAAATCCTACCAAAATAAGTGGTTTGTTCCCGTACCCTAATCTCACACATTCGGTTTCAAGATTCAATGCCTTTTCCAAAAAAAGAGTCAACTTTGGTCCTTCCAAATGGGACCTTAATATGTTTGGTGGCGACTCCGTCAAAGTTCAATATTTGAAAGTCGTAGGGGTCTTTACGTAGACTTTTATATATTGAGTTTCGATATTTCAAATGTTCAAAACAGGTTAACGTCACTAGGAAAACTCTATATTTTGGCTCCATTTGATCGGGTTGGGTTGTGAAAAACCAAGTCAAAACTACGAGTTTTTCTCTTCGATAAACCCGGGAAACTTTAGGTCTTTGATGAGTCCTAATCAGGGTTCATCAAACTCCCCTAACTTGCATTTCGAGATTCAAAAATACAACATATACAATTGTAAGAAAAAAAACCCCTACAATCGCGGTATACATGTTTACAGCTTAACTATGTGATACGAACAAATCGGAAGAAGGGTCGTAGGTGGCTCCACTCTTTCCATTGTGTTCAATATGTTTGATGTTTTATTGCATATAAAGTGAATTTCTTGTTCGATCTATAACCTTAGTAATTTCTATGTCGAACCCAATCATTGAAGTTAGTCATTTATTTCATTGAGAAGAAAAGATATGGCTAACCAGGGAATAGCTGATGTGGTTAGACAACTAACTCAGATAGCTCAGAATCTAGCACAGGCTAGGCAAAACCCAATTCATGATCTGACTGGGGAAATTTTCGAAAAGGTAACTCAGAGTAATCCTCCACTATACCAAGGGGAGTCCGACCCAAGTGTATTGGAGAATTGGCTAAGAGAATTCGATAAGATAATAGTGGATGTGAATTGTCCTGAAAACCTTAGGGTTAATAGTGTTGTATATTACCTTAGAGGGTAAGCTGATTTATGGTGGCAAAGGTGTGAGAATTCTTTGAGAGCTACACCTGGATTTGGATGGAAATCATTCAAAGTTTCTTTAGGGAACAAGTTTTACCCACCGTACCTGAAGAAGAAGAAGAAGGCCCAAGAGTTCATTGAGCTGAAGATGGAAGGGATGTGGTGGCGACTGAGGAACTTGGGGCTGAAAGGTTCGAAAATGGACTGTCAATGGATTTACAATTGTTGCTTTATGGAGAAACATTTACTTCTAGTCACTAGTAGAAAAAACCCTTGTTACAACGGGCTTTTAGACCCTTGTTGCAACGTACATCGTATGCTGCAACTGAGGGGCCTGCAACAAGACAAGACTTATTGCAGCGAACAAGTGCTTTTTTTCAGCGTACATATATATGTACGCTGCAACAAGTGTGTAAAAATAGGAAAAATTCAAGACATGTTGTAGCGTAAAAATTGGTGTACGCTGCAACAGGGTAGGTTTGTTACAGCGAACAACAATTTGTACGCTGCAATAGACCTACCCTGTTGCAGCGTACACCATTTTTACGTTGTAACAGGTCTTGAATTTTGCCTAATTTCACACACTTGTTGCATCGTACATATATATATGTCCCCTGCAACAGAGCACAAATATTAGTTTCATTTATCTATACGTGCCTTGCACCGAATATAGGAACCTGTCAACAACAATAATAGAATATCGCAACCTGTAGAACAAATATAAAAACAATAATTGGGGTTTTGTATACATATATATATATATATATATATATATATATATATATATCCCAAAACCAAAGTGCACGTACTACATTTAAATATATGTTCCAATTTCAATGTACATATACATTTTAATATAAAAGATTGTGCTATAACATCTAAACCAACTCAATCAAGCATGCTCAGGCCAATAATAAATACTTGTTGGTAAAAAACTTATCCCATTGCTCACAAACCAAATCAATTTCCTCACTAGCATAAGGCGCATTCCTCGGAGTATAGACCTTTAAAAAAACAAAATTTTCAATTAAGCATTAGATTATATGCATATTAAATGTCACAGTTTAACATTCAAGCAACTAATGACAATGGTCCTAATAGTCTAGAATACGAATCAAGAGTAAGGAAAATTAATTAATTACCTCATCTAGCATTAGGTTATGAATATTAAACATGTAATAAGTTTAAATGAGTCATTAGGTTCTTTAGTTCAAAGTTGGGAGCGAAAATGCCTCATTTTAGCCTAAATATGACCTATAACGACCCAATGAGCCTTAAATGTGCGTAAATAGATTGAAATGAGTCTTAGAAAGTTAAAACTAAGCATATTAATCATGTAAAAGGTTTAAAATGAGTCCGTAGGTTCTTTAGTTCATAGTTGGGAGCGAAAATGTCATTTTAGCCTAAATATGTCCTATAATGACCAAACAAGCCTTAAATGTGCATAAATAGATTGGAATATGTCTTAGAAAGTTAAAACTAAGCACATTAATCATGTAAAAGGTTTAAAATGAGTCCTTAGGTTCTTTAGTTCAAAATTGGGAGCAAAAATGTCATTTTAGCCTAAATATGACCTATAACGACCCTATGAGCCTTAAAGGTGCATGAATAGATTGGAACGAGTCTTAGAAAGTTAAAATTATGCATATTAAACACGTAATAAGTGTAAAATGAGTCCTTAGGTTCTTTATTTCAAAGTTGGGAGCAAAAATGCCTCATTTTAGCCTAAATATGACCTATAACGATAAAACTCGCATTAAATGTGCATAAATAGATTAGAATAAGTCTTAGAAACTTAAAACTAAGCATATTAATCATATAATAAGTTTAAAATGAGTCCTTAGGTTCTTAAGTTCAAAGTTCGGAGCGAAAATGTCATTTTAGCCTAAATATGACCTACAACGACACAATGAGCCTTAAATGTGCATAAATGGATTAGAATGAGTCCTATAATGTTAAAAATAAGAATATAAAACATTTAGTAAGTTTAAAATGATTCCTTAGGTTCTTTAGTTCATAGTTGGGAGCGAAAATGTCATTTTAGCCTAAATATGTCCTATAACGACAAAAAAATCCTTAAATGTGTATAAGTAGATTAGAATAAGTCTTAGAAACTTAAAAATAAGAATATTAATCATGTAATAAGTTTAAAATGAGTCCTTAGGTTCTTTAATTCAAAGTTGGGAGCGCAAATTCCTCATTTTAGCCTAAATATGACCTATAACGACTTCGAATGGCAACTTAATTTGTACGGCTTGTCATGGATTAATCGAAGGAATAGATCCGGAAAGTAGGTTGGTTGAAAGATCAAGCTGTGTCAGGTCATATAGTCTTCCTATATCAGAGGGTATAGTTCCAGTGAAACTGTTATTTTAAAGATAAAGAATCTGAAGTTTTGACAGTTGCTCCATTTCTGTTGGAATAATCCCACTGAAATTAATGTTCTGGAATTGCAAGGAAAGCAACTCAGTCCAATTGGTAAGGAAATGTGCGAAGATTTCACCAGACAAATTGTTTTCAAATAAACCAAGATCTGTCATTTTCCTAAGATTGCTAAAGGACAATGGCAATTCCTTAGTCAGTGAATTCCCACCAACAACAAAAAGTAAGGTTTCTACATAAACCAAGCTCATAAGGAATACTCGAGTTCAATCTGTTCATATGAACATCAAATGTCTTGAGGCTCTTAAGTTGGCCTATGGAAGAAGGAATGCTACCAAAGAAAGAATTATTAAACAACTCAATAACTTTGAGTCCAGAAATCGAACCGATATTATCAGGAATTACTCCAGAAAATTGGTTCATGCTAAAAAAAAACTCAGTTAGACTTGAAAGCTCTGAAATGTTGTCTAATACTGATCCCCTGAACAAATTAGAACTAAGATCAAGGTATTGAAGATTTGGAAGACTGTTGAAAAGGGATGCTGGGATCAACCCAGTTAAATGATTAATTGACAAATCAAGGTAAGTCAAGTTCCTGATCCTAAATATGAACCCAGGAAAATCCCCAGTTAACTCTTTAAGCCCAAAATTCAAGTGGGTTAACAAAGGCATAGAACTAAACATAGACCAATCATCGGGTGTTTCAAGATAATTAGCATGCGGCTGCTTGTTTCCTACACTTGTATAATGTATATAACGAAGAAGGTAACGGCAGTCATGAATCTTTACAGATTTGTATAGTTAAAACATGCAAGACTTTCGGAAAAATGGCCGAGTACATATCAGATTTGTAGCTCAACTAGCAGAAGAAGATTTCAGAAGAGAAATAAACATGGAACATATGGTAATGAATGTTTTAGGAAGCATACCCATATCTCCAGCATTATCTTCAAGGAACCACTTATTGCTTCAACAAGTTTGGTAGATACTACTCCAGGGGAACTTGAGATGCCAACCAATATGAGCTTTAACATTTGGGATTGAACAGGATGAAAAGGTATTTCAGCTACGCGAGGCAGAACGGAGACCAAAGTAGAGATGCCAAGGGAAAGCCTCTGCCTGAAGGCGTGTTCAACTGTTGATAAGAGATCGAGAACTTGAATGCAAGAGCTTACAATTTGATCCTTGTACTCTGGACAAAGTAGAAATAAAGTATACAGCTAGGAAGCTTGAAAAATTAGCCTCCCATTACTACATTATAATGTGAATTAAAATGGTGGGTATTTGGAAAAAAAACATTACTCAAAGCGTAACTGAGATATATAAAGTGATTTACATGTAACATAATGTAACAGAACCTGTGAAATAAACCAAAAAGGGGACAACGAAAAGAGGAAAATGCAATTAATAAGAGAACATAATATCATTATCCCAATACTCGAGTCTTTGGCCACCGAGGGAAGAGTAAGAGCTGAACCATACCACAAAATAACATTTGATTATTTGAAAGTTCTGCTGAACTATCTAATCTATACCAAAATACTATAATTACTCAAAGGGACACACTAGGACCTATGTACAAGACTGACTTCCCAAATATGGCAAGATCTTAGAGAACTAGATTGTCCAAACTGCCAATTATAACAAAGGATTTTGAGGCAATGAGTTATACACTTATACTACACCCATTAGCATATATTTGAATCCTCTATAAGTACGAGATCAGATTTTTTATCCATCTTCAAATATTAATACCTGGAGCCAAACTTTCGTATATTTGGTGATATCAAATTATTAAGTATAGTAAAGTATACATCTGAAATTTAATATATGCAATTCCTATCCATGAAACACTGATTTTGGAACAATTCTTTCCCTAGTTCCCATAGTGATGACAACATGTTTTAGTGTAATGTGCAGTGTTCAAGGCGATTTTTGATGTTTGGTTTGTTTAATGTCCCCCACCAGTTTCTACTTTAATGAAACACAGTAAAATGAAAATGTCAAGAAGCTAGCCATCTGGCTAATCCCTCCCGCCTCCCTAAAAGACCCTTAAAATTCTTGCTGCCGGAGCTACCAGTTAACAATCTCCACTTCCTACACTGCACCCATTCGTTATCAGGTTTATATCGAGTAGTGCCCTTTTTCTGACACAAATACAAACATAGAAGGTCTTTATTCAGAAAACAAGGTATACGACCTAAACTTTTATGAGCTATCAAGCACCAGTTCCCCAATATATATATAACCTTCAGTGACTTGGCCAGCTGAAGGTGATCTGAATATTATACATTGACTGGAAAGGATTTTACTATGAAATGAACAGTAAACAAGTATTGCAACCCGATAAATAGGTTATTGAATTCACACAGTGATTGCACTTGAAAAGGTGACCTGCATTCGGCTTCTGTATCCCATAGCCCCAGACACAAAAAAATCATACATATTGATCAATGAACTAGTTTATCTGGCCACATTTACATTGCTAAACCAACACAATAACCAATAGAGTAATATTGCGTTACTATATGACCAAGTGACCACATAGCGCGCACCCCATCAGGCAATGCCATAAGCTGAAAATAAGAGGACCAAATAAACATGGTTCAAAAAAGTTTATGAATTCTACATAACCAACAAAAAGAGATTGTCAGCACACAAGAAATGATTATGAAAGAATTCTTCTAGTAATGAACCATTAGAACCAGTTTAAAAAGCCCATTCATAAAAATATGAACCATGAGAGCTGACAATGAACAACCAATGAAAGGTATATAATGCAATAACAAGTTCATAGCAATTTGAAAGGGAAAAAACACGACCCCATCCAGCCTCAATAGATCAGATTGATGGTCACTGGTAAGTCAAATTGTGGTTATTGCTCTGAGGCCATTCGTGGCCCACCTGTTACTACCACTTCTACACATGGCTTTAGTTTTTCTCCTACTCATACTACCGTTCGTTTCCAACCTTACCACCTTCAGGCTTTAAACACCCACCAGCAAGCCCTGTCCAGAGTTTCCTCATGACTTCGCCAGTTTTGGAGAGAAAATGTAGTTGTACCACTGTTACTCAGAGACTTAAGGTAGCCAAACAGAGCAAAATCATAAATGTAAAAAAGTATAAAATAAAGAATATACCAGCTGTACTGGATCAAAATACGCATCCCAATATTCATCTACCTTCTTTACCAACCATTCTTCAAGGAAAGCATATGGTTCACAATCTTGGAATGCTTGTTTGTTGCTATGAACCCAAACACCACCATGCCCATCATCCTGTGTTTAAGAGGAGGATAAAAGATGGTTTAACTGCACAGAATTCACAATTTAAATTGAAAGTTAAGATATGGGGTTCATATTAACTGCACAGACAAACTAGTTAATTGTAAGTTAAGATATGAGGTTCATGTTACTTTAAATTTTGCAACAAACTGTGTGTGCAGACATGGATTCTCTCTTTGCTAGCTTAGATCAACTACTGTTCTTGTAAGTTCTCATCCACCCACTTTATTCAATCATAATTCTCACTTACCCTTTTCGATTTATCTTCTCCTTTTCTACATTATCTCATGATAATGACATTGATTGTATACCATAATGTATCAAATTCCTTGAATTTTAATATCAATATGATGTTTACAAGAGCTAAGAAATCAATACAATGTTTTGACGAATTGAACAACTTTCCACACAAAAAAAAAAATTAAATAAATTGAACAAACCCTAATTCTGAAAAACGAAAATCAAGAGGGGATAGGGAAGATAGTTACTTGCCGCTGCGAGGATTGGTTTACTTCCTGATTTCAGCGGTGGTTTTTCGAGCAGGAAGTAATTTCAGCGGTGGTTTTTCGAGCAGGGAACCACCGGTGAGGAGGCGAGTAAATAGACCCACCGGCGACTGGCGACAACCACCAGCAATGGGCGAGACGCAGGGAAAACAGAGGGGAGAAGAAGAGAGTACTGAGCGCGGGCTATGAAATTCGAAGTTGGTATAGATTTTTGAGAGGATATGTTTGGTCTGAATTAAACGTTGCAGCGAAAAAATTTATAACACGCTGTTGCAGGGGCTTTTACCATGTACTCTTTAAAGTAACGGGGTATTGTAGGGGGCTTGTACAACGTACGCTGCACAAAACTCTTTTGCAGGGGGTAATTTATTTGTACGCTGCAAGAATCCTTTAAAGGGATTGACTCGCGTTGACCTACTGGTTTTTGAAGCGTATTAATACATGTACGCTACAACTAAAGATGGCGGTGGGCCGGGCCGGGCCGGGCTTCAGGTCGAGCCCACGGGCCGTGGGCCTAACCGGGCCGGGCTCACGCCAGGCCCACGTTGTTTCGTGTCGTGCCGTGCCCTGCCGAAAAGTTAAAAAAAAGGGCCCAGGCCCGGCCCAAGCCCACGGGCTTTCGTGCAGTGCCGGGCCGGCCCGTCGTGCCTAAGGCTAATTTTACTAAATTTAGCGTGCTTTGTCGTGCCGGGTCGAGTCGTAACGTGCCTTGTCGTGCTTTTTCCAAAAATCAAGGCCAGGCCCAGCCTACGGCCCACGACTTCGTGCCCGTGCCGGACCGTGCTTTTTTCGTGCTCGTGCCGGGCCGGGCTTTTTCGTGCCGGGTCGGCTCGGGCTTCGGCCCGGCCCGGCCCATAGCCATCTTTAGCTGCAACAAGGGAGCTGCAATAGGGGTTTTTTCTACTAGTGTCTCTAGATATCCCATATGGAAAAGCTGCTCATCTGTATGGACTACAGTTGAGGAAGAGTACTAGTGAGAAGAGAAAGGATGTTGGAAACTAAGGTCATGGAGGTAACCAATAAAACAAGGAAAAATTTAAGAAGAGCAAGGGGAATAACCATTTCTTGTTCAAGGAAAACAACGGTGGAAACCGCAACAACAAGGGTAATGGAAATCAATATGGAAGGAACGGAGTGAGAAGCTATGAATGTAGGCGTTGAAATATGAACCACCCTGGAAAGGATTGTGATGGTAATCTAGTAATTTGTAGGTTTTGTGATATGTTAGGCCATAGAGAATATGAGTGTTATGCCAAGAATGGGAAGCCTAACCAGAACAATTACCAAAACAACAACCGGAACAACCAGAATAGGAATGGAGGATATGTTGGTAACAATGGAGGGAACCAGAGGGGTTACCAAGGAAATAACAATATCAACAATAACCAGAAAAATGCAAAACCTGGGGGGAAATCAACAATAGAATGGGAATAGAGGCAACAATGGAAATGCCGATGGAGGTGGAAACAACAAAGAAATTGTCCAAGGAAAACTGAATGTGATTTCTAGGCAAGAAGCAGAAACTTCATTTGAGGTTATAGCCGATACGTTTTCTATTAACTCCATTCTAGTTAAAGTGTTATTTAATTCTGGTGCAACTTATACATTTATCTGAGTCGATTCTTTGGGAAAATTAGGTTTGAGCGAACCTGAAACAATTGAAGTACCCATAGTTATACCAACTGGCAGCATAGTGAAATGCACCAAGATTCATAGAAATGTGCCTTTAACCATAGCCAATACCATATTCTTGTCTAACCTGATTGAGTTTGAATTAGGGGAATTGGATGTAATCTTAGGAATGGATTGGTTGGCCTTGTTCAAAGCCAAGATTGACCGGGAGAAGCAGAAGATTGATTTGAGATCTAGCTTGGGTAAAGTAGTGTCCTATCGTCGTTTTGGTAAGCCTAGAAACGTAGGAATCATCACGGCAATGGAACTCGTGAAGCTAGTCAGTAAAGGGAACCCAGTTTTCTTGTGCAATGTGAGAGACCTCGATAACGAAATTAAGGATAAACATGAGGAAATTGCAGTTGTGAATGAATTTTTAGATGTGTTTCCGGAATAAGTCTCGAGGATGCCTCCCAATCGACCTATTGAATTTACTATATATTTAGTACCTGGAACTGCACCTATTCGAAAGCTTTATATCGAATGGCTTCAGCAGAAATGAGTGAGTTGAAAGGCCAATTGGAGGAATTGCTATAAAAGGGTTATATTAGACCAAGTGCATCTCTATGGGGAGCACCAGTTCTGTTTGTGAAGAAGAAAGATGGAAGCATGAGACACTGTATGGACTACAAGGAGCTTAATAAAGTCAAAATCAAGAGCAAATATACTTTGGCTAGGATAGATTACCTGTTAGACCAGCTGAAATGAGCAGGAATCTTCTCCAAAATCTATCTAGGTTCGAGTTATCATCAATTGAGAATCGCGGATAACGATATACCAAAGGCTGCATTTAGGACTAGATACGGTCACTATGAGTTCACAGTTATGCCTTTTGGGTTGACCAATGCACTTGCGATATTTATGGACTTGATGAACCGTGTATTCCATGCATTTTTGGACAAGTTTGTAGTGGTGTTCATAGATGACATTTTAGTGTTATTCGAGGAACGAAGAAGATCATGATGAACATTTAAGGTCTGTATTGAATACACTCAGAGACAACCAATTGTATGCCAAGTTCTCGAAGTGTGAATTTCGGTTAGAGAAAGTTGCATTTTTAGGACATTTTGTGTCAAATGAAGGAGATGCATTGGACCCTGTAAAGATTAAAGTTGTTAGTGAACGACCTACACCTAAGAGTGTCACTGATATTCGAAATTTTCTCGGTTTAGATGGAAATTATAGGCGCTTTGTGCGAGATTTCTCTAGAATAGCCAAGCCAAAGGCTACTTTGATGAAAAAGAAAGCAAGGATTGAATGGAATGAATAGTGTGAAGGGGAATTCCAAGCTCTGAAGACATGATTGACAACCGCGCCAATATTAACCTTACCAAATGGAAGTGATACTTATGATGTGTATAGTGATGAATCAAAGAATGGTTTAGGTGTGTTTTGATGCATAACGGAAAGGTTATTGCGTATGCATCAAGGCAGTTGAAACCGTATGAAGCTAATTACCCTACCTATGACTTAAAGCTAGCAGCCATAGTGTATGCATTGAAAATTTGGAGACATTACCTGGATGGTGTGAGGTGTAAGATATTCACGGATCACACGGGTTTGAAGTACATTTTCACACAGAAGGATTTGAATATGCGTCAAAGAAGACGTTTGGACCCGACTAGACATCTGGTATCACGAAGGAAAAACTAATGTAGTTACAGATGCCTTGAGTAGGAAATCAAGTCATAGTGTGAATGTGTTAGTAGTTGCTAACGAGTTCTGCCAGGATATGCAACGATTGAATCTAGAGACCGTGAGTGGTGAATGTCTGAAGGGAATGATGAATGCGTTGACTATTCAACCATCAGTATTTGATGAAATTAAGGAGAATAAAGTCGGAGATGTTAAGTTGGAGGGAATCAAGGAAAATATTTCGCAAGGAAAAGAAATAGATTTTAAGATCCGTGATGATGGAAGTTTGAGGTACAAAGGAAGGTGGTGTGTGCCTCAAAAGTGTGAAGAATTAAAGGAAAAGCTTATGAGAGAAGGTCACAATACACTATATTCTGTTCACCCAAGTGGTGACAAGTTGTATAAGGATCTGAAGAAGGTCTATTGGTGGCCAAGAATGAAAAATGAAGTAGCTAAGTTTGTTGCTAGATGCTTGACTTGTTAGAAAGTAAAGATAGAGTATAGGAGACCTCAAGGAAAGTTTGAACCATTATAAATTCTGTGTTGGAAGTGGGACTGTATTTCAATGGACTTTTTCACTTGTTTTCCCAAGTCGAAAAGTGGAAATGATACCCTTTGGGTTGTGGTAGATAGATTGACCAAGTCAACGGTGTTTATACCAATGAAGGAGACTTGAAAAATTAAGAAACTTGTTAAGGCTTACATTAAGTATGTTGTGAGACTACATGGAGTTCCTAAGGATATCGTATCAGATAGGGATTCAAGGTTTCTTTCAAACTTCTGGAAAAGTGGGCAGAAGAAATTTGGCACAACATTGAAAATGAGTACAACATTCCATCTAGCCATAGATTGACAAACCGATAGAACCATTCCGACACTTGAGGATATGCTTCGTGCGTGTGTGTATGATGTTCCTATAACACTTGAGGATTTCCAAGGAAGTTAAGATAGCTTAGATTTGATTAAATTTTCCTATAACAATAACTATCATGCCAGTATAGGAATGACACCATTTGAGGCCTTGTATGGAAGGAAATGCAGAGGTCCACTATATGCTGAAGTGACATTAGTTAGACAGTTGTGTTAGACATCAAATGATAGAGGACACCATGAACCAGATTTGAACTATTCAATCCAACAATCAAGCAACGGAAGATCGACAAAAGAGCTTTGCGGACTTGAAACGTAGGGATGAAGAATTCCAAGTGGGTGACAAGGTGTTACTCAAAGTTTCACCAATGAAGGGTGTGATGAGATTTGGAAAGAAGGGAAACTTAAGCCCAAAGTACATAGGTCCTTATGAGATCCTAGAGCGGATAGGAAAGGTAGCTTATAGACTAGCCTTACATATGGACTTACATAGAGTTTATAATGTGTTCCACAACTCTCAATTGAGAAAGTATGTTATGGATAAGTCGCATGTGTTGCAATCGTAAACCATCGAATTAGACCAAAGTTTATCTTTCAAGAAAAGACCAATTTAAATCCTGGATAGTAAAGTTCGTATTACACGAACCAAGGATGTTAAGATTGTTAAAGTGTTATGGTCTAATCAAGAATCATAAGAATCAACCTGGGAACCCGAGGACAAAATGAGAAAGAAATATCCCGATCGTTTTCCCGAGGTTAGTTGATTTATGGGGTCGTAACTCGTGTCATTTAAGGGGGGTAGAGCGTAGTACAATTTCACGCTTTTTACCTTATTTTCCCTTATTTTATGCTTGATTTAGTGCTTTCTATTTAATTTGCACCCTAACTTTATCATGTTAAATCATTTAAAGAGTACAACAACTTAAAATTTGCTAGATAAGCAATAAAGTCTAAAGTTTTGAGCTTCAAGTTTGAGTTATCGTACCCAAGTTTCGTGACGAAACTTCTTTTAAAGAGGGTAGACTATAATATCTCGTACTTTTGAAGTAATTATAAATATATTTTATTATATTTATAAAGTATTTTGGGATTTTAGGAACTTAAATCGCATTTAAGTTAGTTATTTAAATGTGTTTAATTAATTAAAAGTATTTATTATTTTAATTAATTATAAAGTGAATTTAATTTTCAACTTGAGAATTAGTTTGGGTTTTGAAATTAAAACAATTTGAATTATTCCAAAGCTTAAACAAATTTTCGTAAGAAACTAAAGTGAATGATTCAAGAGCATATTCAATCTTAACCCAAAGCCCAATCAAGGAGGCCTAACATAAGTTAAGGAAGCTTCAAGGAAACTTCTCTTAAACCTAATTCTTAAGGGATCTAGCAAATAAATACCCTTTAGGGTCTCACATTTTCCGACATCCTTGAAAGCCTCAATTTCTCTCTCCTATATATTTTCTTCCTCTCCAAGTTTCTCTCTTTTTCTTTCCTCTCTTTCTCTTTCTTTTTCTCTCTCTTTTCTCCTTGCATGCGCCAGCCCAAAGCTCGCCTAGCTCGCTAGCGTGTTGTTGCTTCTGTGCGGTGGCCGCTGCTCGCCTGTGCTGATGTGTGGCTGCATTCCCGTGCCACACACCCTGCTCATCCCTCTGTCTCTCTCGTGTGTTGCTGTCCGCTAGCCACCAAGTAGCCACACTGATGTGTTCATGCGCCAAGCATCACCATTTTGTTTCATTTTGCGCCCCATTACCTCAACTAAGTAATCGTACCGTGCTCTAGGCCAATTTGGTATAATCGCTCTTCTTCCTAACCTTCTCTATTTTAAAGTTTGGATTTTTATTTTGATGATGGATTTTGATTGTACTTGGGATTGAATACGAACACCAAAGTTGAGGATTTTGATAATTAGAATGTTGAGGACTATTTTTGAGTAAAGGATAGTAATTTTCTGATTTGGTTGTAAAATAAAGTTTCAATATTTATGGGTTATAATGATTTTAAATAATGATTTAGGGTTAGGATTTTGCCTTAAACCTTATGGCGAATTGGTTAGCATAATTAGATGACAATCTTAATTATGGTAACCAATTATAATTTGCATATTTTTTTGAGACATAAAGTGTCAATTTTAATGGTTTTAAGCATGAAATTATTCAAATTTGGGTTTTAAGCGGTTAATTGAAATTATTATTTTATCGATGAATTTCTAATTAATTCAAGCGTTTTAAAATTTAATAAAGTTGCTGAAAATTTAATGAACATGGATAATAATTAAGTTTTATTATTTTAATGATAGGAGAAGATTTTAAATTAGTGGATTAAATCACAAAGTGGCCCCCGTAATTAGGAATTCAAGGTATGTGCAAGTCTAGGGTGACCATTTTATTTCCATGAGAATTCATGTGATGATGTTATATTGTTATTCATGGATTTGGAATATTTATGGATTCATGTTTGATCGTTTGAGCAAGCATGTTATGGATATGGATTATGTTTGTTGAATTAAAGTGAACAAGCATGTTATGATTGGTTATGTTTGTGGAATTTAAATAACAAGCATGTTGTCCAAGTATGGTTATGCATGTATGATTTACTCGCATGCAAGGAATGGTTTATGCTATTGTACGTAATGTCTAGCATCTTATGAGCCAAGTATATTATGCCTAGTTGCACTATTGTTATTTACCACATATGAAGGGTACGCTCATGTAAGCCACCGCATATGTAGGGTCGACTTTCGAGTCATGTTTTTTAAGTACATATGAAAGGTACACTATCGTTAGCCACCGCATATGTAGAATGAGTCAAGGTGAATTGAATTAAGGACTATTCGTGCCTAGTGCACAACCCGCATGTTAACAGGCATGTCGTGGAATCTCAAACGGTATGTTGAGAAGGGAAAATGGGAGTAATTTCACTTGAGTCTTGAATGTTTTATCACAAGTCCTGATGATCTTAAAAGGAGTATTGCTTCGTTGTTCGTTTATTAAATGCTTTGCTTGATTGGGACTTGAGTAGGCTTTGTGAATAAAATATTAATAAACGTAAAGTGCAACCAGAACAAGCTTCAAAAATCTTCGAACGTATATACCTTGAGTATGAACAATGGGGTGAGTACCTTGCCAGGGGGATTTTACTCCTATTAATGATACAAGACGTTGTTTCATTTCTTTTATGTGCTGGAATTCCGTCGGGATGGTCCGACAACCGGGTTATTGATATTATTTTGGTGTTTGGTGGACTCCCAACACCTGTCCAATGGACATTTCTGTTTAGGCCCGTTCGAAGCTTAATCTAATTAATCTATGAGTCAAGAGTCGAGTCTTGTCGTCATGATTAATTGTTTATTCATGGATTTTGCATGTGGTTTAATTTATTGTTGGAATGAAGCATGTTAGATGTAGGATTTCATTCTAGATTGTTTGTACTCAGCTTTCGCTGATTACATGCTTTGTGTTTGGTCATGGAATTTTCCTTAATGACCCTATGACGAACCATCATTTGCATTTGCATTGATGGGGAGTAGTAATTTGATAAGCAAGTTTGTAGAGATGACTTGCAAGAAAAGTTATCTTGCATGGGGCTGGTTGAGCGAGTTTATTTTCTCTTGCATCGATCTAAACTCTATTTATTTTCATTAGCCTAAACTATAAAGTTTTGATTAGTAATGGATTTTGTTTTACGGTATTTTCGTTTGGGCCGTTATGGTTCCAACTTGTATGGAGGTCATTAACTATTATTTACTGTCTTTGAAGTTTATTTATTCCGCTGCGTAATTCTGGTAAATAGCTTTAGTTTTCAACTTGAGAATTAGTTTGGATTTTGAAATTAAAACAATTTGAATTATTCCAAAGCTTAAACAAATTTTCGTAAGAAACTCAAGTGAATGATTCAAGAGCATATTCAATCTTAACCCAAAGCCCAATCAAGGAGGCCTAACATAAGTTAAGGAAGCTTCAAGGAAACTTCTCTTAAACCTAATTCTTAAGGGATCTAGCAAATAAATACCCTTTAGGGTCTCACATTTTCCGACATCCTTGAAAGCCTCAATTTCTCTCTCCTATATATTTTCTTCCTCTCCAAGTTTCTCTCTTTTTCTTTCCTCTCTTTCTCTTT
Source organism: Spinacia oleracea (assembly GCF_020520425.1). Taxonomy (NCBI): domain Eukaryota; kingdom Viridiplantae; phylum Streptophyta; class Magnoliopsida; order Caryophyllales; family Amaranthaceae; genus Spinacia; species Spinacia oleracea. The sequence continues at coordinate 102,408,331 of NC_079490.1, read as the reverse complement.
CTTTTTCTCTCTCTTTTCTCCTTGCATGCGCCAGCCCAAAGCTCGCCTAGCTCGCTAGCGTGTTGTTGCTTCTGTGCGGTGGCCGCTGCTCGCCTGTGCTGATGTGTGGCTGCATTCCCGTGCCACGCACCCTGCTCATCCCTCTCTCTCTTTCGTGTGCTTCTGTCCGCTAGCCACCAAGCAGCCACACTGATGTGTTCATGCGCCAAGCATCACCATTTTGTTTCATTTTGCGCCCCATTACCTCAACTAAGTAATCGTACCGTGCTCTAGGCCAATTTGGTATAATCGCTCTTCTTCCTAACCTTCTCTATTTTAAAGTTTGGATTTTTATTTTGATGATGGATTTTGATTGTACTTGGGATTGAATACGAACACCAAAGTTGAGGATTTTGATAATTAGAATGTAGAGGACTATTTTTGAGTAAAGGATAGTAATTTTCTGATTTGGTTGTGAAATAAAGTTTCAATATTTATGGGTTATAATGATTTTAAATAATGATTTAGGGTTAGGATTTTGCCTTAAACCTTATGGCGAATTGGTTAGCATAATTAGATGACAATCTTAATTATGGTAACCAATTATAATTTGCATATTTTTTTGAGACATAAAGTGTCAATTTTAATGGTTTTAAGCATGAAATTATTCAAATTTGGGTTTTAAGCGGTTAATTGAAATTATTATTTTATCGATGAATTTCTAATTAATTCAAGCGTTTTAAAATTTAATAAAGTTGCTGAAAATTTAATGAACATGGATAATAATTAAGTTTTATTATTTTAATGATAGGAGAAGATTTTAAATTAGTGGATTAAATCACAAAGTGGCCCCCGTAATTAGGAATTCAAGGTACGTGCAAGTCTAGGGTGACCATTTTATTTCCATGAGAATTCATGTGATGATGTTATATTGTTATTCATGTATTTGGAATATTTATGGATTCATGTTTGATCGTTTGAGCAAGCATGTTATGGATATGGATTATGTTTGTTGAATTAAAGTGAACAAGCATGTTATGATTGGTTATGTTTGTGGAATTTAAATAACAAGCATGTTGTCCAAGTATGGTTATGCATGTATGATTTACTCGCATGCAAGGAATGGTTTATGCTATTGTACGTAATGTCTAGCATCTTATGAGCCAAGTATATTATGCCTAGTTGCACTATTGTTATTTACCACATATGAAGGGTACGCTCATGTAAGCCACCGCATATGTAGGGTCGACTTTCGAGACATGGTTTTTAAGTACATATGAAAGGTACACTATCGTTAGCCACCGCATATGTAGAATGAGTCAAGGTGAATTGAATTAAGGACTATTCGTGCCTAGTGCACAACCCGCATGTTAACAGGCATGTCGTGGAATCTCAAACGGTATGTTGAGAAGGGAAAATGGGAGTAATTTCACTTGAGTCTTGAATGTTTTATCACAAGTCCTGATGATCTTAAAAGGAGTATTGCTTCGTTGTTCGTTTATTAAATGCTTTGCTTGATTGGGACTTGAGTAGGCTTTGTGAATAAAATATTAATAAACGTAAAGTGCAACCAGAACAAGCTTCAAAAATCTTCGAACGTATATACCTTGAGTATGAACAATGGGGTGAGTACCTTGCCAGGGGGATTTTACTCCTATTAATGATACAAGACGTTGTTTCATTTCTTTTATGTGCTGGAATTCCGTCGGGATGGTCCGACAACCGGGTTATTGATATTATTTTGGTGTTTGGTGGACTCCCAACACCTGTCCAATGGACATTTCTGTTTAGGCCCGTTCGAAGCTTAATCTAATTAATCTATGAGTCAAGAGTCGAGTCTTGTCGTCATGATTAATTGTTTATTCATGGATTTTGCATGTGGTTTAATTTATTGTTGGAATGAAGCATGTTAGATGTAGGATTTCATTCTAGCTTGTTTGTACTCAGCTTTCGCTGATTACATGCTTTGTGTTTGGTCATGGAATTTTCCTTAAAGACCCTATGACGAACCATCATTTGCATTTGCATTGATGGGGAGTAGTAATTTGATAAGCAAGTTTGTAGAGATGACTTGCAAGAAAAGTTATCTTGCATGGGGCTGGTTGAGCGAGTTTATTTTCTCTTGCATCGATCTAAACACTATTTATTTTCATTAGCCTAAACTATAAAGTTTTGATTAGTAATGGATTTTGTTTTACGGTATTTTCGTTTGGGCCGTTATGGTTCCAACTTGTATGGAGGTCATTAACTATTATTTACTGTCTTTGAAGTTTATTTATTCCGCTGCGTAATTCTGGTAAATAGCTTTAGTTTTCAACTTGAGAATTAGTTTGGATTTTGAAATTAAAACAATTTGAATTATTCCAAAGCTTAAACAAATTTTCGTAAGAAACTCAAGTGAATGATTCAAGAGCATATTCAATCTTAACCCAAAGCCCAATCAAGGAGGCCTAACATAAGTTAAGGAAGCTTCAAGGAAACTTCTCTTAAACCTAATTCTTAAGGGATCTAGCAAATAAATACCCTTTAGGGTCTCACATTTTCCGACATCCTTAAAAGTCTCAATTTCTCTCTCCTGTATATTTTCTTCCTCTCCAAGTTTCTCTCTTTTTCTTTCCTCTCTTTCTCTTTCTTTTTCTCTCTCTTTTCTCCTTGCATGCGCCAGCCCAAAGCTCGCCTAGCTCGCTAGCGTGTTGTTGCTTCTGTGCGGTGGTCGCTGCTCGCCTGTGCTGATGTGTGGCTGCATTCCCGTGCCACGCACCCTGCTCATCCCTCTCTCTCTCTCGTGTGCTGCTGTCCGCTAGCCACCAAGCAGCCACACTGATGTGTTCATGCGCCAAGCATCACCATTTTGTTTCATTTTGCGCCCCATTACCTCAACTAAGTAATCGTACCGTGCTCTAGGCCAATTTGGTATAATCGCTCTTCTTCCTAACCTTCTCTATTTTAAAGTTTGGATTTTTATTTTGTTGATGGATTTTTATTGTACTTGGGATTGAATACGAACACCAAAGTTGAAGATTTTGATAATTAGAATGTTGAGGACTATTTTTGAGTAAAGGATAGTAATTTTCTGATTTGGTTGTGAAATAAAGTTTCAATATTTATGGGTTATAATGATTTTAAATAATGATTTAGGGTTAGGATTTTGCCTTAAACCTTATGGCGAATTGGTTAGCATAATTAGATGACAATCTTAATTATGGTAACCAATTATAATATGCATATTTTTTTGAGACATAAAGTGTCAATTTTAATGGTTTTAAGCATGAAATTATTCAAATTTGGGTTTTAAGCGGTTAATTGAAATTATTATTTTATCGATGAATTTCTAATTAATTCAAGCGTTTTAAAATTTAATAAAGTTGCTGAAAATTTAATGAACATGGATAATAATTAAGTTTTATTATTTTAATGATAGGAGAAGATTTTAAATTAGTGGATTAAATCACAAAGTGGCCCCCGTAATTAGGAATTCAAGGTACGTGCAAGTCTAGGGTGACCATTTTATTTCCATGAGAATTCATGTGATGATGTTATATTGTTATTCATGTATTTGGAATATTTATGGATTCATGTTTGATCGTTTGAGCAAGCATGTTATGGATATGGATTATGTTTTTTGAATTAAAGTGAACAAGCATGTTATGATTGGTTATGTTTGTGGAATTTAAATAACAAGCATGTTGTCCAAGTATGGTTATGCATGTATGATTTACTCGCATGCAAGGAATGGTTTATGCTATTGTACGTAATGTCTAGCATCTTATGAGCCAAGTATATTATGCCTAGTTGCACTATTGTTATTTACCACATATGAAGGGTACGCTCATGTAAGCCACCGCATATGTAGGGTCGACTTTCGAGTCATGTTTTTTAAGTACATATGAAAGGTACACTATCGTTAGCCACCACATATGTAGAATGAGTCAAGGTGAATTGAATTAAGGACTATTCGTGCCTAGTGCACAACCCGCATGTTAACAGGCATGTCGTGGAATCTCAAACGGTATGTTGAGAAGGGAAAATGGGAGTAATTTCACTTGAGTCTTGAATGTTTTATCACAAGTCCTGATGATCTTAAAAGGAGTATTGCTTCGTTGTTCGTTTATTAAATGCTTTGCTTGATTGGGACTTGAGTAGGCTTTGTGAATAAAATATTAATAAACGTAAAGTGCAACCAGAACAAGCTTCAAAAATCTTCGAACGTATATACCTTGAGTATGAACAATGGGGTGAGTACCTTGCCAGGGGGATTTTACTCCTATTAATGATACAAGACGTTGTTTCATTTCTTTTATGTGCTGGAATTCCGTCGGGATGGTCCGACAACCGGGTTATTGATATTATTTTGGTGTTTGGTGGACTCCCAACACCTGTCCAATGGACATTTCTGTTTAGGCCCGTTCGAAGCTTAATCTAATTAATCTATGAGTCAAGAGTCGAGTCTTGTCGTCATGATTAATTGTTTATTCATGGATTTTGCATGTGGTTTAATTTATTGTTGGAATGAAGCATGTTAGATGTAGGATTTCATTCTAGATTGTTTGTACTCAGCTTTCGCTGATTACATGCTTTGTGTTTGGTCATGGAATTTTCCTTAATGACCCTATGACGAACCATCATTTGCATTTGCATTGATGGGGAGTAATAATTTGATAAGCAAGTTTGTAGAGATGACTTGCAAGAAAAGTTATCTTGCATGGGGCTGGTTGAGCGAGTTTATTTTCTCTTGCATCGATCTAAACACTATTTATTTCCATTAGCCTAAACTATAAAGTTTTGATTAGTAATGGATTTTGTTTTACGGTATTTTCATTTGGGCCGTTATGGTTCCAACTTGTATGGAGGTCATTAACTATTATTTACTGTCTTTGAAGTTTATTTATTCCGCTGCGTAATTCTGGTAAATAGCTTTAACCGTTAACACGGTGGCCGTAATACTTTAGTAATTCCTTATTTGGAGTTGGAAAAAGGTTTTATTTTAGTAAGGAATTATTACGGTGTTACAAACAGGTGGATTGCTCGTGGACCATAATAAATTAATTATTGTTTATTTTAAGTGATGAAGGGGTAGATTAAGAAGGGCATATTTAGTTAAGTATGTATTAAGTGTCTTTTATTTGCTAAGTGTTTACTTAGTTGAATTCATTTAAAGCTTTGAAAAGGGTTTGTTTTGCTTTATGTGATTAATTGCATTATAATTTATGATTAAGCATGTACTTGTGCATTGAAATGGTTTGGCTCCACGAACATAAATTGCTTTCTTTCGGGGGTTTAATTTTTATATGGGAATACGTTAGTAAGACCTTTAAGTTATGTGTTTATAGGGAGTAAGAATGTTGCCTTCGAAGTTTTCCAACCTAGGTCATCTTGAGAAGCTTGATAGTGAGACTCCACACCTTTATGTGAAGAAAATCGAGTTCTCATGCAATTAATTTTCCACACCGAAGAATATGCCTCACCTAAGGAATAGAGACGTGATGGCAAAGATGATCATTTATTGTTTGCCCTATAAAATGTAGGGGAATACAGTTAAATACATATTAACATGTGCAGAACAATCCCCAAAGCCAGGAAGCATGTACAAAGTACAGATTAAGCAAACTTACATTCCAAGCGTGTTTCCCCTAGTTTATCGATTCACGAACACAAACAAAGAACTCCAATTGTCGTTCCTCTATTTGTTTCACCGACACGTTCAGATCCTTCTTGAGATTCGTAGCTTAGACAACACTCAAGATTTTTTAACTTTTCGGGAAGAATAGTATGAACGGAGGCAAAGAGAGAATTAGGGCTTTCTTTGATTTTGGTTAAACTGAACTCACGTAGAATTAGAATGCAATAGGGTTGGAAAAACATAAGTTGAATGGTCGTGTGTTATAACCCTAAGGTTATAACATGACCGGCCAACGCACAAGGCCTCAACCAGCCACACATACGCACCAAGTCCACGAGCAGCCCACACGGGCATCACAACCGTGGGCCTTGGGCCTTGCTGCTTTGCCTGCTACCTTGCTGCTCTTCGCGTGCGCACAACCGAGCCTTGCGGGCTGGCTCCTCGTTGCAGGCGAGCTGCTGGCTCTCTGGGACTTGGGCGCATGCGCGATTGCCTCGATGGGCCGGCAGCCTTGTCTCGGCTCGTCTTCGCGACCAACGCCTTACAGCTATTGTTTATCGTATCGTACTTGACGAATCACCGTCGTACGATACGATTATTCATTTTGCGTAGCTTACGAATATTCGCGATACGATATACGATTCCGATCCAACGGCATATCCTATATTTATGTTTTTCCGAACTAATTCCCGAAAAGCTATTAAATGAATTTCCGATTCATTTAATCCGGTGATCTGTTACATGCCATTGGTGTGACCTTATAGGTTAAGTCAAGAGTAAGTTGCGCATTGCTCCAGCTAGCTGTTCCGATCACTTGATCTCACTGAATTAATTGTTCGTAATTAGTCTAAACCTTGGTATTAGACTAATGCACCTTGGGTGAAGGACACATTTCCTTCAGTCACCCACTTGTCATTTAGACAAGTGTGCATTCACATTCCTTTTTCCCTTAGTGTTACTTGCTGAACATAAAGTAAGATCCAAGCCATCCTTATTAGTTCCAGAAGTTTTTCTCAGATTATTGAGTTCAACTGTTAAACTTTTACAGAAGGTTAAGCCTTAACCATTCTGAGCACGGCCAAGCATTTTCACAGTATTTAACTCTCCAAGAGGCCTTGTTACACAGCAACACCATATCCTATCAACGATAGGAGGACAATCCATTCTTGCAATCTATGAATACTAACTTTGGTTCATAGTACGCCCAATAACTGCTTTTATAGCCTCCTTTTACGGTGCGACGTTTTGTGAGCATTAGAGCGAACTAACCTTCAAACGAGCAATCATAATTACTCATGTTCTGAGGAATGGTTCTAATCACCATTAATGAGAACTGCTTATGACATGACTTTAATCTCTTAAAGTGTTCTCATGGTCAATCCGATACAAGATCCAATAAGTATCTATGTAAAAGATTTTGACATCTAGTCAATCTAGTTCAAGAAACCGAACTACAAATCTACTTGCAATCTAATCTTCACTAGTCATTGGTCGTCACCTTTCAATGACCCGGATTAAGGATCCTTTGTCACTTCAATATTCAAGTTCACTTATGGGTGTTTCTTTGTCAAAGAATCCATCTTGACATCCCATTTGAATGTTTTGAATCACTTGGACTTTTCATTTAATACTAAACCAAATTAAATGAATATGAAATAAGGAATTTCATAAATATAAAATGGTTAAACCAGTTGGTTTAAACACAGATCTAACAGATGTTCTAAAACAAAACATAGAAAATCAAAGCCATTCTCCAACATGCTTGATTCCCATGCTGTTTGCTACATGTGCGTTGTGCTTCACTTGTGGCAACGGTTTAGTCAATGGATCCGCGACGTTGTCGTCAGTTCTAACCTTGCAAATCTCAATTTCTTTCCTTTCAACGATTTCTCGAAGTATGTGAAATTACCGCAGTACGTGCTTGGACTTCTGGTGGCTCGTAGGCTCCATTTCCTGGGAAATGGCTCCGCTATTGTCGCAATACAAAGCCATTGGTCCTTTAATGGAGGGGACAACCCCAAGTTCTTCGATGAAATTCCGAATCCAAACAGCTTCCTTTGCTGCTTATGAGGCATCAAAGTACTCGACTTCAGTTGTAGAATCCGCAATAGTGCTTTGCTTAGCACTTTTCCAGCTTACTGCTCCGCCATTGAGGCAGAACACAAAACCAGATTGTGATTTGAAATCATCTCTGTCGGTTTGAAAGCTTGCGTCCGTATAGCCTCTAACAATCAACTCATCTGTACGACCATAGACCAGAAACTGCTCCTTAGTCCTTTTCATGTACTTTAGGATATTCTTGGCAGCAGTCCAATGCGCCTCACCTAGGTCTGGTACCTGCACGTTGCACTGAGTGCGACCTAAACATCCGGCCTTGTTCAAATCATATCATACATGATGGATCCAATAGCCGAAGCGTATGGAATTCCACTCATCTTTCTATTCTCATCAAATGTCTTGGGACACTGAGTCTTGCTAAGATATGTTCCATGTGTCATGGGTAGATGGCCTCTCTTGGCTTCCATCGTATTGAACCTAGCTAGCACTTTGTCAATGTAAGTGCTCTGGCTTAGTCCAATCATCCTTTTAGATCTATCTCTAAAGATCTTGATGCCCAATATGTACTGTGCCTCTCCTAAGTCTTTCATTGAGAAACACTTTACAAGACAAGTCTTTACAGACTCCAGCATAGGAATGTCGTTTCCAATAAGCAGTATGTCGTCTACATACAAGACTAGGAATGCAATTTTTACTCCCACTGACTTTCTTGTATACACAAGATTCGTCGTGATTCTTGATGAAGCCAAACTTATTGACTGCTTCATCAAATCGTTTATTCTAGCTCCTTGATGCCTGCTTTAATCCATAGATGGATTTCTTAAGCTTGCATACCTTTCCTTGATTCTTTTGATCGACAAAACCCTCCGACTGTGTCATAAACACAGGCTCTTCAAGAACACCATTCAAGAAGGCAGTTTTGACATCCATTTGCCATATTTTATAGTCATGAAACGCGGCAATCGCAAGGATTATCCGAATAGACTTAAGCATAGCTACTGGAGAAAAGGTTTCATCATAGTCAACACCGTGAACTTGCCTGTAACCTTTTGCTACCAATCTAGCCTTGTATATGTATACAATTCCATCCTTGTCTTTCTTCAATTTGAAGATCCATTTGCATCCGATAGGTGTAAACCCATCCGAGAAATCTACCAAATTCTTGATTTGATTTTCAGACATGGAGTCTATCTCAGATTTCATGGCCTCTAACCATTTAGTGGATCTTGGGCTCGTCATAGCTTTCTTGTAGGTCATAGGTTCATCACTATATAATATGAGAATATCTAAGTTTTCAGTCAAGAGGACGCCTGTCCATCTGTCCGGCTGAACCTTAGTTCTATGTGACCTACGAGGGGCAACAACGTCTTGAGGAACTACTCCCACTGGATCTTCTAAAGGCCTTGGAGGTTCTTCACCTTGAACTGCTTCTAAAGAGTTCTTGGTTCGTTGTTCATCTCGAATCTCTTCGAGGTCTATTATTCTCCCACTTGTCATTTTGGAAATGTGATTTCTTTCCAAAAAGACACCGTCACGAGCAACGAATACCTTGTTCTCTGACTTGTTGTAGAAGTAATACCCCTTTGTTTCTTTTGGATACCCAACGAAGAAACATTTGTCAGGTTTTGGTTCGAGCTTATCCGAAATTAATCTCTTGACATATGCTTCGCAACTCCAAATCTTTAGAAAAGACAACTTTGGATGTTTCCCAGTCCATAATTCGTATGGAGTCTTTTCAACAGCTTTTGACGGAGCATGATTCAGTGTGAGTACTGCTGTTTACAACGCATGTCCCCAAAATTGTAAAGGAAGTTTGGCTTGACCCATCATTCACTACAAAAAAAACACGACTCATAGTGACGCTTTTTTGGTCAAAAAGTGGCGCTTAAAAGCGTCACAATTTTCTGTGATGACGCTTTTTTTATATTTTGGGCCACTATATAATGACGCTTTTAGTAGCCACGAAGTTCAACTTTTGTGACGCTTTTTTAAGCCACTCCTTCAATATAAGGACGCTTTTAGTGGTTGATTTTTGTCGAGCTACATTTGAGCCAAATCGATTGTGATGCAACAAAGCGTCACAATTTACCTCCCCATATTTCCCACAAAAACGATTATGATCCAAAAGAGCGTCACAATTTACCTCCCCATTATTTCCCACCAAAACAGCTTTGATGCAAAAAAGCGTCACAATTTACCTCCCAATCATATTTTTTATTTTTATTTTGAAATAGAGAAATTTTATTACTTAAGGAAGTATTACAAGAAAAGTCCAAACAAAGAAACAAAAACCATAGCTAAGGGTGCACAGACCGCAACCCTAAGAGACAAACCTTAAAGCAAGCATCCAAGCATATCCATCAGAAACAACCTAGAATCATTAAGAATGGAGCAGACAACCTGCAAGCAACAACACACCAGCAGCACCTTCAACACAACAGTGCAGCCTATGAAAACCAAACTGCAGCAGAAACACATGCACCAAGCAGACCATAAACCTGCAAACATGAGGTAGAATGAAGCATAGCAGCAACACTAAACAACCTGCAAACAGCAACAACACTAAACAACCTTCAAACAACATCAACCAACCAACAGAAACAACTGACTGCAACAACAGAACAAAACAACAACAAACACTCATCCATGTTCATATTTGGAATGTCCAATAATCAAACTTACTTTTAATCACATACTTAATTTTAATTAAAAAACATCCATGTGCGTATTTGCAATGTCCAATAATCAAACTAATTAATAACATACCAAAATAACAGTAGGATCCAATATTATATATCTATACATCAAATTTTTTTTCTTAGCAAATCACACTAGAAATAAAAATAACTTCTTTTGTCCCTTTAACATAAAAAAAAAATTCGTTCCTAAATCCCCGTGATTGAAATCGGAGCTTCAATATCTTGATCTAATTGTTACCTTTGCCACCTGAATCATCATTAATCTACACATAAAAAATTATGTCATAAATGTGAAATGGAAAAAGCATTATAACACTATTTTATTTGAGGAAATACTTTCATAAAAAAACAGACATATATTGGAGACAACGGGTTTAGAAAACGTAGCTGACTGCCGCTATTTTTTACATTTTGCTGATTGGTTCAAATGGGTGTTGCAATGTATAAATAAGGAGCAAATGGAGATCTCACTATGTGATGTTTCACAAAGGGGGTGAGTGTTGGGTGTTTCTTAGTTATACCTAGAAAAGTAAGTTTTATGCAAAGCTCTACTACTATTTTCAGCTACTGAATGAACCTCGTACTAAGTTGACAATTGCAATTACTGTTAATAATCAATCTCGCAATTACTGTTAATATTCTAAGCAACTATTCTCGACTTACATATGCTTAAAGTTCTACATTTTGATTATTAAAGATGATTATAAAAGATATAATATTCTTGTAAGTATATGGCTAGCTAGATTAATGCATAATCAGCCTGATATAGAATTATAGATGTTGTTAGCGGTCTGATGCGCATGTATCATTCTCATCAATAGACCAATGGAATAATCTGTTATTGGTATTCTTTTTATTCCCTTGGTACGTTGTGTATCTTCCATCTTACTCCTATAGTATATTTCAAGTTCTTTTTGGTGAGGAATTGTGTAAACTGTTTTTGAACTTCTATTTCTTTAAGTTACTCTTATGAATTGGATAGTGTACTAATCTGATGAGTGTTCTTCATTCTTAAATCGAACAAGTAATAAACATTTACAAAAACTCCAAACTCACCGTTTCCTCTTCTTTGTGTGGGTGAAAATGTGGGGGTTTCTAGTTTGAGAATCTGCTTGAAGAGTGATCAAAGAATTACCTCATGTGTGCATTTTATGGGGGTGGGGAGGGCAGAACCCCTGGGGTACTGATTGCAGGCGCACACAACCTACTTGATGCTTTTCACTCGATGAAAGACGAGCTCAAAGTGATAAGAAGGGGCTGCAGGTTGTGCAGGCGCAAGACCGAGCAAATGAGAAGTGCAGTGGACAGTGCATCATGGGTGGCTAAAGGTAAACACTAATGCAGTCGTAAGTGAGGCGGTAGGGTGCGGCTTAGAGGTGGTAATCTGTTACCATGAAGGAAGTATGAGGCGGTAGGGTGCAGCTTAGGAGTGGTAATCCGTGACCATGAAGGAAGTGTGAGGATAGGAGCTTGCTCATAGGTGAAGCACTCGTGGCCTGTGGATGTAGATGAAGCTAAGGGCATAGTTCTAGGTCTCCAATTGGCTGGGCAATGTCGTGAAAGAAGAATAATACCTCTAGGTCTCCAATTCTCTAAGTAATGTTAAAAGAAAACTTACCTTCCTACCAAAAGGGCAGAAAGTTTACTATGTAGTATACGACATAGCAAAGATTTTAATATTGGAAAGAATGTCCAGCACGTACTAGAAATAATCTTCTAGATGTTCCAATCTTAACATCCTTCTAGGCCTAAACAAAGTTGAAGAAAGATGACTCATCTAAAAGTTCAGATCGAACTCGTGGTTCCACGTATATGCTTAACTTCTTCTGTTCTTTTCAAACATTAATGTATACACCTCGTGCTACTTGAAACTAGAGTAGATTTTCATGTTGATGGCACGACCAACTTATTTAAGGATTCAGATAAAATACACGAGAAAGAAATACAAGACATCAAAGTAGAGTTGAAAATAATGGCATATTTTTAATAAAAACATTGTGTACCTGACCAGTTCGGAGCATAGAAGTTTAACAGAATCTGAATTTGGCTTGGTCAATACGAACAGTCTGGGAATTACTGTCCCACTTGAGGATTATAAGAACTTATACATGTACTCACGTCTAATATGGGTGTCCGAGTTCGGGTAACATAGGAACTGAAAAGGCACATTCGTTGTTTCCCTGAAAATAGACAACTAAATAAACGGAGATTCACACATTACGAGCATCATGTTTACACAAAAACAAGCAGAGTGTAGAGTGTTTTAGTTTGTTAGATCAAACCTGTGGATGGACCATCGATCCTCCAACTGCCATTGAATACGCAGTGCTTCCAGACGTGGTGGATGAAATTAATCCGTCTGCTTGAACACGTCACAAAAGTGTTATCACAATAGCACTCTAGGTTTGTGAGGTATGAGGATATCCCTCGATCAATAGTAACCTCATTCAAAACGAGTATTGGCTCCTCTGCATCGAACTCATGCTTTGCTGTCTCTCGAATTACATCGACTTGGAACCTGTGTCGTGATGTGATACTGATAGGATTAAAAAAAAACATTTGACAGGATTTCAAATATATAAGTATTAGAAGAGAGTACTTAATCAAACCTCAATTTTCAAGGGGGAGATCACAGGAGCATATCTCTCAACAACATTTCCTTGTTTGTCCACCAAAAATTTCGAAAAGTTTCATTTGATCTCATCTAATATTACTCCAAACTTCTTTGACTTTAAAAACTTGTAAAAGTGGTGCTGCACTCTTCTTGTTGACATCTAACTGCGGAGTTTACATAACTAACTTGTAAGTTGCATATACTCCGTGGAGTTGTTGAGAATCATAACAGTCAAAAATTAGAAGAACCTTCAGGGTCAGGCAAGGATGGGAAACTAAACAACGGATTTCTACTCTAAAAGAACAAAAGAGATCGACCAAAGGACAAAAATCTACATCAAGGGCTCGTCTATGGCTTGGAGATAAACAACTTTTGTTTTTCTTTTCCTACAAATTTTATTTTTAAATATGTTTTCCAGTTCAGTATGAGGAGGGTATTAATCAAGTTAATTTTCCATTAGAAGATGAGGCAAAAACCTTCAAGGAAAGGTACATTCTTATGGTAACAATACAAACTCACATTCAAAATGATGATGAAGCTATTTATGGTTATACGAGTTTCATTTGCTCTAGTCTGTAGGTCATCAGATGGATTTCAATCAACATATATTTACTTGAGCTACAATATGAATTCTCAGCAGGCATTAATACACATTTACAACAATTCGCATTCTCTAGTAATCTTGAGTCAAGATTTTAGAATTAAGACCTATCATCAAATTGAAAGACAAGTCTCTCTTTGAACCTTCAGTAATTGCAAATGCAGATAAACAGGAAACAAAGACGAGAAGTGACAAATTATTCTACGTGTAGTGTAATCTTTTAATCGGAAATTTGATCTAATGGATGATTTTATGCGTGGTATCATCTTTTATTATACCAGATACTTAAGCCAACCCTCAGTACAAGAAGAAAAAGTGTAATATCTAATTGATTGAATAAATAAAAAGCACATATTATATGATTTTGTTTCATTTAGCGTTACATTTTTCAGCAGTTGGGTCTCATTTCATGTTTTCTGAGATTCATTACCTTCTGAAATAAAGGGAATTCTGCTTTAAAAGAAGAACAGACTGCTTCGTTGATTTCTTCATTACTTCCTGGTTCTTGCCATCCAAACTGGCTACATGGGAAGGCTAACATTTCAAAGCTTAGCATAAAGATGACAGTCACATCAACATACATCTAAGACCACTGAATATTAGATACTGTAAGAAAAACTTACAGTTGGAGAAAGAACAAACCTTGGTCCTTGTACTTCCTATACAAAATGTTCAATTCCTTGTAGTTCGACTTCGTTAAACCACTACACTTTTAAGGAAAACAAGATCCTCAAATGAGAAAATTCCAAATGGAAAAGAATTCGAGGGGAAAAAACAGATTGTTGTATCCACATGGGACCATATCATAGCAAGAACTCCAATCAAAATTGTCCTGTTGGACTGACTCGTGACTCCTTGAGGATCAAGAGGAATTAATCTAATCAAATCAATCATAAGAGCACTCTAATCAAATATGAACACAATGAATTTATATTCCAAATCACCTCTCTCAAACTTCTAGGAGAAAGTTAAAGTTCCCAGATTACGCGTTGTTAGTGTGTTGCAAAATGCATCCAGGTGATCGATGGGCAAGCAAGTCTGGATAGATCGTTCAAAAGTATTTCAAGAGGATAAAAAGTACATGGTAAAACGTGATTATGACTTATGAGAAATAGAGCATTAAGCAAGACTTGGGGAAAGGGTACGTCACTCTTGCTGCACGGTATGGTTCAATTACCAGGCCTAAACTAAAGAGATGTGGGTTCAGACGGTTTAGCTTTAGCCAATCCCAAATCCATCAAGATGATCTCTACTGGGTAGTTCTTGTTAATAGGTATCACTCTTCTGCTTTTCATGCAATGAATCTAAATTCAGCAGAGACATTTCACAACATTTTATGAAAGTGATAGTGTCTACAACAACATCAAAAGACTTTTCTTAGAACACTCATGAGATTGATGCTATCACAGGGTTCAAGGAGACACATATCAGCACACCAAGAGAATACACAAAGGGAATTGAGAATTGTATTTACCATTGGGAAGCGACATTAAAAATCAGAAGAACCTTCCTCTTGTAAGTACTAGACTTACATCTTTACCACGGATAACCTGTTGATCCATAAGAAGTGAAACAACAAATCAAACATCAATAATCCAACTTATTATATTCGCACACTAGTTGAAATAGTTAAATCGAACATTGTTGTTTAGGATATTTCATACTACTCTAGAAGAGTAATCCCTAGAATCAACAGCCAAATCCTCAAATAAGAAAAATCTGAGCTTCTAATTACAGTGCAACTTGGTGCATTGCATTCTACAACTTTTGTCATTTGGAGGTAAAACTCAGCTATAGGAAGTCCAGATCTGGACCCTTGATGGTCGAATTAGATTGCCTAAAATCCAAAACTAGTGGACTTTTTATTTATTTTTCAGGTTAGTATAATTTATTTTTTTAATTAATACAACAATTTTGGATCAAAGGGAGTAGTACACTGTTTCATAAAATTAGCAGCTTCACCATTTCACAGACAATAATAAATCAAGAACAGCTTCATTAACAGCCAATTATCCCTCTCATCCTACCGAAACATCATATAATTCAGGAAAACGGTGTAAAATGTGATAAACCAACCCACAATGTCTCCCACTGTTACACTACGCACCAACAAACATCAATTGTAGACTGGATAACCTACATCAATTGTAGACTTAATAGCTACTAAAATCACAATATATACTTGTAAACTTCGTATTACAACACCAATCTATGCGAAAACTACTACAATTCCCTCACCGGACAAAGAAAATTCACCCACAATTCAGTAAAACATATCGGGAGGGGAAAATGCAACAGAAATTCTAAAACTTGCAGAACTTAGTTCACCAAATCAGAAATAGAAGAGGAAAAAAGGTTGAAAGAAAGGAATTGAATTGAGTGAAATGAACAATTATAGCCAAGAACAGTATAACCCCAATCAAACTAGCATGTATAGAACATTAATATTTACAGTATAACCAATCAAACAAGCATGTATAGAACATTAACATTAATAGTTAGAGGCGAATCGGTTGAGAGAAGTAGAGGAGGTTGAGATCGTGGGTGTGTGAAAAGGGGATTGTCCCTTGAAATATTTACTCTTGAAAATTTCAAACTAATGGGGTGTAAGGACACGTGTGCTTATTTTGGTATATTACGACCCATTTTATCGTCAATAGTTGTGTAGGCACCCAAAAGCGTCACTATATGCATTTTCAGTTTTCACGAATCTAATAAACTTGTGACCCTCCTTAATAGCGTCATAGCAAAAGCGTCAATATGTACCCCATTTTCTTGTAGTGAGTGTAAGACAGTCTGATAGGGAAATAGTTGTCACTTATTTAACCAATTTTTACTGATTTCAATAAGTTAAGACAAAATCAAGAGGTTAATGGATGACCGGATTAAGTTTTTAACACCATATCAAGCTTGCAGCAACTAATATGAAGTAGGCAATGTATCATGACAACTTGCAACAAATTAGAAATTCATGATGAAACCAAATTTACCATTTTCTTTCAGAAAGTAACTGACTAAACATGTTCGTCAAAAGCACAGTCGGTGCAAAACTGCTATACAAAAGTCGAAACATGCTGAAAGCCTATAACTGAAGGTTTTGAACCACACTTGGAGTCCTATATTCCAGTGCATCATTAAGTGGAAGATTATGGTGTACATGCTGAAAGCCTATATCTAAAAGTATTGAACCATACTAGAAGTCCTATATTCCAGTGCATCATGAACTGCAAGAAGCCAACTACTGCAAACACTAATAATAACAGAGTCAGCAGAAGGATGGACTTTGGCCAGTGTCTTACGATGCAGGGATATTACAACCAACCAATTGACCATTTGATTGAGGAAATTATCTTCTTTTACACTATTTGGTTATTCTGGCATGGCTGCTTAGATGGTGGCATTAGATCCATAATTGATATGTATTTTCTTAAATCTAATGATGCTGATTTATTTTGTTTTCATTTTAGCCAAACATTTCTCCATTTCAGTGATCAACCTGTTGTTTGGCCATTTGTCCCAACTCCTGCCCCAGTCTTGAGAAATGCGGGCAGGCTCCAACATTGGGTTCTCATCTTTATCCAGTTAGTGCATCCGCACCTTTTTCTTATGCATGTGAAGGGTTTATAATATCTATCTTATCATAACATCTTAAGCTTTATGCAGGGATCTACTAACTCTAGTTATCATACATAAAATTAAAGAATTTGTTAGGGCAGGAAACTATAAAACACAAGTTCGTTGTCTACAGAAGAATAAAATGACAATAAGAAAAGAAAAACAAGCATTCTGCTCAGATAAGTGCATAATATACTGTATTTTTATCCCCTAATTTCAGCTTTAACCTGTCTTTTATATTGTATTTTTGTTTCCGTAGTTAATCTATTGATTAAAACTAAAGGTACTCAAGCTGATTTAACTAATTCCTTGTTCGTACTAGTACGCACGTATAATCTGCATAATTTAATTGCAACTTAAGTTCAACATCCCAAGTTTCAAAGCAATAAACAACATGATTAGCTAAAGTTCTGAAGACGTAGCAACTGGCTCATTAGGCATCAAGCATCTAATGGAGGCAACTACATTTAAAAAGGAAAACTCTCCAGGATCTATAAGCATAACCACTACATAAGGGTAACAACTTGAGCAAGACAGAAACTTGGAATGAGAACCCTTCCCCCTCCCAAAAAGCAGTACCCAAAAGTAAGTGCTATGAAGACATTGAGTAGATGAAAATCTGATTCAATGTCTAGATGGAAAAGGGAATGAAGAATCTTCTTGAGGATATGTGTAGATTTATTAGTGCTTCAGTTGTTGTAGCATTGACCTGTGAAAATGTTCAAAATAGTATTATTCACAAAGAGTTAGCATGTTGTGTATGTGAAGCAGAGAATAACAAATGAAAATTTGATTTATATCAATTATTAATGAAGAAATAAGCCCATTATTGTACCAATTACCAATATACGCTTTCCCACATAGGTATGCCAGGAAGGGCATATTGCAGACTAAAATGCAGAGAGCTCTATACACTCTTGCTAGTATGTATTAATATAAATTTCTACTGTCAAATGCTAAATAGCAGGTAGCCGCATAAACGTAAGTAATACAGAATTACGGAGAAATTGATTTGATTTACCTTCCCGACCTCCCTGATTCTAGCTAAACACGGTGAAAGAACATGTTCTGAATAGTATTATTCACAAAGAGTCAGCATGTTGTGTATATTCATAGGTAGTGGGAAGGTAAAATCTATGTTATTGTGGAGAAAGTAACAGCAATAGCAATAGAAGACAGTTTTTATACCCAATTATATGGTGTAAAAGACTTGATTAGTAAGAGATTGTCCACCAAAGCAGAAGTATAAACATCAAACAAGAGAACTATGCATCGTATCAGGTGATAAAAAAGTAACTCTGCAATCACACTACATCATATCAGGCGATCAACAAGTAAGTCTACAATTACACTACAGACCAAGGACTTGATCCCATAACATTGAAAACACAGAATGTGCAAGACGGCGGTGCGAAAAAAAAAATTACAGCATACAAAACTAAAAAGATATTAATTCAAGCAACGTGACTGGTAATTTTCAAAAAGAGAAACCTTTTTCTGAAGACTTAAAATCAAAGTATCTTAATCTTTGTAACTATTTTTCTTACTCAAACACAAGGAATAGAGCCATAAACAGTGGTAATTTTGAGATATAATGCAAATAAGTCTTCGTTACAATTTTTCTGACCAATATAATTTAATTATACTAAGTATATTACCATTAACACCGGAAGTGATATGAATTAATTATTAGGAGAGCTCTTACAAGCACATGTGATATACTGCATCGACTAAATATGCTCATTCAACTTCAAGAAATTAAAGTTCCGCTTTTTAATCAAAATCAAATTCAGTGTGTATGTTCTTTTAAATTTTCATACTAAGCGGGAAGCAAGGACACGTTTGTAACATGTGTTTATTTTGGTATATTGTCAAATTCATTTCAACAAGGTTTATTTTATTCAAACTATTTTATTTCAACAAGGTGTTTTATTCAAACTATTACTAACTTTGACTTCTCCAAACAATGTTAGAAATCCAAGATACACAAGATAGACATTAGGTGGTTCAAGAACAAGTCATCTTCCATGAGAAAAACAAAATTCAATCATGTAATAATCGGGTATCAAAAGAATTTAAACAAGATATATGGATTTTAATAACTTCAAAATTTTATGAAAGAGTAGTCCCACTCCGAATTGATTGGTTCTCGAGTAGAAATATGAACATATCAGACATTCGAAAGCTCATGTAAATAGCACGAAAGATTCTGAAATTAATATAACTAAATAAAAATGTCTGCTGCCTTGCAGATAGGACATTGAATCTAATAATTTAGTTTATAACTCTCGTGCAACAAGATTTTAAGCCAAAATCAAGAGGAAGAGACGGCAAACACACCAGAAATGACCGAATGGACAAACAAAGCCAAGGCCACTAATCAGATCCAACTTTAAAGGATTCCACTAAACCAGTAACCCACAACATCTGGAGAAATCAAGTCAAATTCAAAGAGATTCATTAACTAGCTAAGTCAGTATCATGAGACAGACATTCTATTCAGTTGAAAAACTTCAGTAAGATTTACCTTAGGATTTTTGTCTTTGTTAACCAAGATTGCTCGGCAACCCTGCAGTAGAAGGGAGAACTTAATAGCCACACACATGACACATGTTTGACAGGAAAAATAACTGATTTAGTCTTTTGGAACCTCGAAGACATCTTTGCTGACATCTCCTTGCAGAACATGGCAAACCATCCTAAACTCGTTGACCAACCCCTTGCAATCTGCCTTCTCTCATCTGAAAATATCACAGGGCATAAAATATGCAATGTATCAGACTAGTTTAACGTCAGCAAGTTCAATAGACCCCTACTTCAGCAAGTATAACTTCAGCAAGTTCAACCAGATAATAACCCTAATGAAATATCTCTGTGCTTGGCACAACCAGGAACACAAGTGAAGCCTATGCTTAATCCGTATAACTAATAAAAACCAAAGTCTCATATTCACAGTATACACTGATCAATTCATTATGGAAGTTCACAACAAAGAAAAAGTAATTGCAGGATTTTTATTTAGCATATGTTTCCCCTTGAAATTCAAAGGCTCAAAATCTGTAGAATTTTTGTGTCCCTGATTCCCATAAAAGAATCCCCTTCCTAAACCACACACTTGTTCCATCGATACCTCTTCCTATAACTCAATTGCAGAAACTAATTATACAATCAACTTGATATAATATAGAACATTAATAAGTAAATAAAACTTACCAGTGAAATTAGCGGCGATGGATCTGTTGACGGTGTTGCAGGTGGTGTTGTGGGTTCGAATGAATCTTCAATATTGAAATTACAAAATCAAATCTTTAAATCCAAAGAAGCTTGTAATTAAAGATGAAATTAGCGGTGAAAGTAAGAATTATGTGCTTCTCCAGATTTCCCATTTAACTTGAAAGGGATGAGAGAGAATTGAGTTGAGGAGATTGTTTTGCAAATAATAATCTGGGATTATTTTGAGAAAAATTTGGGATTTTTCTGAAGAATATCTAGAGTGAGGGCGAGTCGGTTGAGGATAGAGGGAGGTTGAGGATGATTTCGTGGGGATGTGAAAACTGAAAAGCGGGATTGCATATTTTTATTCTTTGGATTTTTCAATCCAGCGGGGAGTGAAAACGAGTTTATTTTGGTATATTGCGACTCTTTTTGTTGTCAATATTTGCATAAGCGCTTAAAACTGTCAACATGTGTATTCCTTGATTTCGTGGAGGCAAATATATTGTGACCCTTCTTAAAAGCGTCATAGAAAAAGTGTCACTATAGATAAAATTTTCTTGTAGATTGACCTGACCATATCGAGTAAGGTTCTTTTTCTCCGTTCCGACACTCCATTCCATTGAGGTGTCCCTGGAGCAGTCAATTCAGAAAGAATACCGCATTCTTTTAGATGGTCATAAAACTCGTGGCTAAGACATTAACCTCCTCGATCAGATCTTATAGATTTGATTTTCTTTCCATGTTGATTCTCTATTTCATTTTGAAATTCTCGGAATTTCTCAAACGATTCACACTTGTGTTTCATTAAGTAAATTTAACCATATCTACTGAAATCGTCCGTAAATGTTACGAAATAGCTGAAATCACCTCTAGCGTTCGTACTCATAGGCCCACATACGTCCATATGTATTAGCCCTAGTAGTTCGCTTGCTCTTTCTCCCACCTTTGAGAAAGGTCGCTTTGTCATTTTGGCAAGTAAACAAGATTCGCATTGATCAATCTTCTCTAAGTCAAATGATTCTAGAATGCCCTTCCGTTGAAGTCTTTCCATGCGCTTTGTGTTTATATGGCCTAATCGACAATGCCACAGATATGTGAGATCGGAATCACCAGTTTTAGCCTTTTGGTATTTATGATATAAATGTGTTTGCTCGTATCTAGCACATATAGACCATTTTCTTGTTGTGCTGAACCATAAAACATTCCATTCAAAGAAAAAGAACAACTATTATCTTTAAATTGAAAACTAAATCCTTTAGAATCCAAACTTGAAATGAAAATAATGTTTCTGGTGATACTAGGAACATAGTAACAGTTTTCTAGTTCCAAAACGAAACTACTAGGCAGAGATATAAAATAAGATCATACGGCTAATGCAACAATCCGTGCTCCATTTCCCACGCGTAGATCCATCTCGCCTTTATCAAGCTTTCTACTTCTCCTTAGTCCCTGCGAATTGGAACATAAGTGTGAGCCACAACCAGTATCTAATACCCAAGAAGTAGAATTAGCAAGATTACAATATATAACATACATACCTGAAGGAGAAGCGACATTTTCGTCCTTCTTTTCTTCCTTTAGTTTAGGGCAATCTCTTTTGTAATGATCAATTTCATTACAATTTAAGCATTGCGATGTAGATGGAGAACGATCTCTCTTCATTTTTCTCTTGGAGGGCGCCACTTGCCCTCCTGGAGTAGATGGAGATACACCCTTGCTTTGGATCTTTCCCGGAACCTTTTTCTTGATTTTCTTACTCTTTACTTTTAGTGACGATTGCTTATCATTTACAAAGTCCAATTCATATTGATTAAGCAAATAAATTAGCTCACTAACAATGTTTTCCCTTTTCTTGGAGAAATAGAGTAGCTTGAATTTCTTATAACCAGGGTGAAGAGAATTCAAAAGTATTCCAGCAGCTGCAAAATCTGGGAATGGCTCACCAAGTAACTCAAGGCGGTTGAGAAGCCCAACCATTTTCTTTGTATGAGCCTTAATTGGTGTTCCATCTGTCATTTTGAGATCAATGACCATTTCCCTTGCCTTTTGTCTTTCGATGTCAAAGCAACAACCCCGTGGAGCATTAAGCTTTAGATACACAAATGAATGTACCAATTCAAAGACATTTTGGTCGACATGTTGACCACCATGTTGGAATCTACCACGACATATATCCCTAAGATGCCTTAGGAGTGCCCATGGCTCATATGCCATGAACCTTGCACTCCAATCCTTGGGGATTGAGCCAAGAATAAGATCCATCACTAGCGACATGTGGTTCGCCCAGGCACAGTGCTTTTCTGTTGTCATATCCTTTGAGTAATAGCTGGGATGGGATTGTCAACAACATATTCAAGGTTGTTCCACCTGAGGACTTGCCGAAGCTTCCTCTCCCAATCAAGAAAGTTTGATAGGTTCAATTTTACATCCAAAATTTCTGTTACTTTGAGTTTTGTTTTGATCGCGGCCATATTGATTACTACAATCGAAAAGTATTTGCAATAAATAACCATTCATACAATTCAATAACTTTGAAATAAAAGCAAAACATGCAATCATTAAAGCTATTAAAACATTTCATTCATGCAAAAAGTAAAAACATGGTCCAAAATGAATGAAACGATTCCAAGACCCAAAAGTCTTAAATCCTTAAGACTTTTGGGTCTTAAGATACGATATGTATTTATAGGGAAAGAGTTTATAGGGAAAGATAGATTTTAAGATACGAATCCAAAAAGAATCTGGAAATAAAACGGCCCCAGGCATTTTCAGTGCCCAGGTCTGGGAGCCAAAGATTTCGGCGCCCAGGGCTGGGCGTTGAAAATGTGATCTGGGCCGAGTTCTTGTCAGATTTGGACTCTTTAAAACACGGAGCTTTCGAGACTTATCCGAGTCTTTTAGTGCGTATTAACTTATGACAGAATGCGTTTGGGCCCGTTACGAACTCTAGGTTCGTTAGGAATTTAATTAATACGTAACTCTTATTTTTGAATTATACTACGAATGCAAATTCTATCTCTTTTAGGATTTATGTTGGAGTGCAACACCTAATTCTGACAGGCTTCTATCTCTTTGGCTGAAATGAATGGGTGATTGAGATTCGTTATTTTATAGGAGATGCGTTGCCAAGTGGAGATTTGTGTTCTCATCATCGAACCTTCCCTTTCGGGAATGGGGAAAAAAGTAGGTGTCTACAGTTAGCCCCCACTTTGACTGAGTCTCGGGATGAGACGATGGTCAAAGTACTAGACGGAGTGCGTCATACAAGCCATGGTGTATGTGACCTGTTTTGCGAGGGTCTCACGAGCCCCCGGGTGATAACATTTGACTTAAGGGTCATCACTTGAAGCGTTAACACATTCCTCACGTGTCATTGGAATCTGTTAACCGATAGTATAGAAACTCCCTCACTTTGTCATTGGAAGTATCTAAAGATGTTTTCGAAATCAAAGCTATAAAGTGTAACTAGGCCTGGCCAAGCCCAATCACGAGGTAAAACGTTTTAAAAGATTCTCATTTTTAAGGTTACCTAAACGAGAAAACCCCCTTGTTTTTATAGGACGTAAAACGAAGGAAAATCCAGCACATCGCTTTTTTTGGGAAAACAGAAAACCAGTCCTTCGATTTTTGGAAAAGGGAAACCAGAAAAATTTATCGCTGTAGCGACTAAGGACCTGCGCAGTTAGTGACGCAGACCCCTCCCGCTGAAGGTGGGCGACCCTGTCCGCTGAGGGTGGACGCCCCGTCCGATAGAAGTGGACGAATCTGTTTTGATGTTTTGAAAATAAGGACCTACGCGGTTTGTGACGTAGACCCCGCCGGCTGAAGATGGCGAGCCTGTTTTGTGTTTTTGAAGATTTCATTTTCGAAAACTGAGGACCTGCACGGTTATTGACGCAGACCCCGCCTGCTGAAGGTGTGTCCGATAGAAGTGGACGAATCTGTTTTGATGTTTTGAAAATAAGGACCTACGCGGTTTGTGACGTAGACCCCGCCGGCTTATGATGGCGAGCCTGTTTTATTTTTGAAGAATTTATTTTCTTTTCATTTTCGAAAACTGAGGACCTGCGCGGTTAGTGATGCAGACCCCGACGGTTGAAGATGGCGAGCCTGTTTTTGTTTTTTGAAGAATTTATTTTCTTTCGAGGGATGCTCGGATTTAGTTGCAACCTGAATGTGGGTTGACAACATGCTTAGACGGACCATTTTCTCGTGGTCATCGTTTTTCATGGTTTTGAGCTACTCTTTACGGCTCAATTTTGCCACTACTTGGGTCCTTGACTAGGGGACTATGTATAAGTATCAACGGCGACCTTTGTCTTGAGGTCGTAATCTGGTTTTATCTTTTTAGATTATCCAAACACGGGACTTCGTACATCGTAGTCTGTGAATATTGTTTTAACTTTACATACTCTCTTTTAAGATATATTTTTTCTTTCGAGCCCTCAAGCACTCGTGCTTGACGGTCATTTCTTGTCAAAGAGGTTCCTTGGGGATACGCATTTTGTAATGTCCTTGATCGTGTTTGGGATCGTGCTCGTAAGTGCGAGCGATCTTTGTAGTGGTATGCTACTTTGATGAAGTCGTGGAGTGCGACTTTCAGTAAAGAAATCGGCAATTTTCGAGTTGAATGGATACGGCAGGACCCTACAGAAGTCAGGGCTCTTTTTTTGGGCCTGGGCTCATTTTCGGCGCCCAGGCCTGGGCGTTGAAATAATTCACGCCCAAGTGGGGCGTTGAAAATATTGTTTGGGTTGGTCTTTTGATGACACAGTTGGCCTCTTGTTCGTTCGTTTATTTCACTTGGAAATTCTACGTATTCTCTTCTCTTTTGTTTTTCTTTATTTTTTGGAACGTAGAATTTTATTTAGAAATCACAATGAGTTGAGTGGTCGTGATGATTTCTCGAGAAGCCGTAGCCGATTGGTGGACTACGGTGTTTGTCGCTTTGGGGCGATTATTTAAAGGAACTGTCGCTCTTAAGGCGTACAGTTACTGCAATAGTTGGGCGAGTCTATATGGCCCGAGGAACATACCTTGAGGCGTAAGACTTTGATCGCGTATATATATTTTTTATTTTTCTACGGTCGTTTCGTAGCTTGGAGCCCCCAAGTATGCATGTTGGGATGCTTCCTTTTGGCGTACGATTTTTGTAGGTTCTTGTTAGGTTATGATACATATGACATTACATAGATCATGCGGAAACAACCATTAACCCAGGAAACATATTATTTACACATAATCATTTAGCATAGTTTAGATGCATACTCTTTGTTGCGTGCCTTCCCTAGCTGCGCCCGAACCGAACAAGAACAAGTCTTTTAGGACTCCAAGTGTCGTCCCTCCGTAGAAAGTCCACAGCACGTCCGGATCCGCCTTAAGATTGACCAACTAGAATCGCCCTTAAGGTACTCAGAAAATTCGGCACTTTTGGGGCAAGATGGGTGTTTGAATTTTCTCTCAAAAACTCACTTTTGAATACTTAAAAACTTGTGTATAAATTATGACCCCTAGGCCTTTATTTATAGAGTTATGGAAAAGGAATCGTAATCCTAGTAGGATGCGAATTAATTGGAATTAGAATTCTACATGAATTCTACTTAATCAATTTATCCAATAGGAATAGACATTTAATCATACACTGACTCTTGCAGATTCAGGAATCTCGCATGAGCTCAAACTCACACACACACGGCAGCCACAAGGGCTGCCCACGCATGCGAGCAGCAGCCCACGCAGCGCGGCCCACGCATGCGCGGCCTTGTGCGCGCTGGGCTGTGGCGTGCGTGCTTGCTGGGCGATGGCCTGGCTTCGTGCTGGGCCTTCGTCCGGCAGGCCTCGTCCGATGCTAATTCGTACGATACGCTTCCGATTAAATTTCCATTTCCGGAATCTATTTCCGATACGAACAATATTTAATATTTCCGATTCCGGAATTAATTTCCGTTTCGAACAAATATTTAATATTTCCGTTTTCGGAATTATTTTCCGATTCCGGCAATATTTCCGATTCTGACAATATTTCCGTTTCCGGCAATATTTCCGATTCTGGTAATATTTCCATTTCCAATAATATTTTCCGATACGTACCATGTTTCCGTTTCCGGCAACATCTACGACTTGGATAATATTCATATTTCCGATACGATCCATATTTCCGTTTCCGGCAATATCATCGTTTCCGGAGTATTCATTTCTTGCCTGTGACGATCTTAGCTCCCACTGAAACCAAGATCCGTCGGTTCCGAATATTCATAGATGGAGTATTTAATGCCATTAAATACTTGATCCGTTTACGTACTATTTGTGTGACCCTACGGGTTCAGTCAAGAGTAAGCTGTGGATTAATATCATTAATTCCACTTGAACTGAAGCGGCCTCTAGCTAGGCATTCAGCTCACTTGATCTCACTGAATTATTAACTTGTTAATTAATACTGAACCGCATTTATTAGACTTAACATAGAATGCATACTTGGACCAAGGGCATTATTTCCTTCAGTCTCCCACTTGTCCTTAGGGACAAGTGTGCATTTCCTAATTCCTTTGTCGCTCGATGCTTGCTCTTGAACATAAGGTAAGAGTTGTCATCCTTATTATGTCCAGAGGTGTTCCTCGGTTTCAGAGTTCAACTGATCAAATAAACAGATAATCATAGCCTATGATTCATCCGAGCACGGCCATGCATTTCACAGTTTCTAGCTCTCCGAGTGGCCTTGTACAACTTTTAAGCATCTCATCCCGATTTATGGGAGGACAATCCCAATCTTGCGATCTTGAGATTAGACTTCGTTTGATAGGTGATTACCTGAGCGTTGCCTTTATAGCCTCCTTTTACGGTGCGACGGTTGGTCAACGTCAAAGCAACCAGTTCTCAAACAAGTAATCTCAAATCACTCAGGTATTGAGGATTTAGTGTCTAATAATTTAATGAAATTTACTTATGACAGATTTTCATCTCTTACAGTAAAGTTTCATAGGTCTTGTCCGATACTAGTCTTCCCAAAGTAAGTATCTATGCAAATGATTATGACATTGCCATGTCCACATAGTTCAAGAAACAGAACTACTAGTCATCTTGCATTCTAATCGTCTAACGTTTTCTATGCGTCCAATTTTATAGAAAACTCCGACCAGGGACCATTTTCAACCTTTGACATTCAAGTTCACTTGATAGACATTTCTTAGTCACAGGACTGGTCCTGACAGTCTATCTTGAATATATCGTCAAATTTGAAGGGACTCATCATTTAATACTAAACCAAGATTAAATGGAATATGAAAATACATTTCATATATGATAAATGTTCAACCCCAATGTTTTATAACCATGGGCCTCAAACCCATCTTCTAAAACAATTCATGGAATTCAAAGCTATGCTTGATTTCCAGTGCGACAATGTGAGTGTTGCTTCTCACTTGTTGCATAGGTTTAGTTATTATGTTTTGCCAATCTTAATATCCTTTTTCATCGAATGTTCTTCGAGATATGATGATAAGATCTTTTGAGTATGTTTATTTTGTGATCTAGTCTTTCTTGCTACATTAGTGGTTCTACGCATTTTGCAATGAAGGACCATCAAGTTAGCAGACGTTTTTCTTGCTTTCAAGAGTGGTTCTACGCATTTTTCAATGAAGAACCATCAAGCCAGCAGATAAGTGATCTACCCAAGTTCAGTGAAGAACTTTAAACACCCCTGTTTTATTGCTTCTTAGGCAATAATTACTTTTACTTCAACTGTATAGGTTGCTAGTGATGCTTTGTTTGGATTTACCTATCCAGGCAGTTCATAGATATGTGGAAGATTCTCCAACTATATCTTAGAACATAGAAATCATTATTTTAATTTCCCACGCAACAACTCATGGTCTCCAACCCATGTTGCCATTTCAAAACACGATGCTCTATAGCTCGTCCTTATCAATGGTTAACTCCAAAGGGTCTTGCTTGATCCTTTGCCAGTGTTTCTGCGTGTAGCATCAATATTTAGCATATCTTTATTTCCTTGAATCAAGAACTATTCCTATGTACCTTTTCAAGTACCATAAGTATTCTTGATCTCAATCTAGTTGATCTTCACTTAGATCAATAGAGATTGGTATATGTTCGTCATGGCTAAAGTCATACGATACGTTTTTGGCGATCCTCATATTATATCATACATGATAAATTCTTTTGCAGAATAATTCCCAATTGAATTCTATTCATGTAACTTTAGCTTATTCAATTTCAGCAGATACTGAATCCAGCTAAATTCTTTGACATATAATATAGGTTAAGAATCTCATTTAGACTCTTTGATGTTTAACTTAGTAAATGCTTATACATAGTTCAAACATCCTTTACTTAGATTTATTCACATGGGTCGAATATCTCCAATGGAGACTTTCGTGTTTGATTTAGTAAATGCCATTACTTAATCCAAAACAATATCATAAGATTTTTGTAAATAGATCTTAATACCCAGTATGTACTAAGTTTCGCCATGGTCCATCATTGATGAATTATTTCAAATCTAAGTCATTAGCATTTGAATGTTATTTCACAATAGAGAGATATGTGTGTAATACACATAGGACCAATTAAGTTTTAAGTACTCCCACTAAACTTCTTATATATCTATAAGAATCATGTACATTTTATGAAACTAAAATACTTATTAGCTTCACTAAAATACATTTCTAATTCCCAATTGCTTGCTTAAATCTGTACTTAGATTTCATAAGCTAGCTTTCCTTTTCAAGCATTTATTTGGATCCACAAATCCTATGACATACCATGTACATAGTTTATTCCAACATTTGATTGAGGAATACGTTTTGTCATCCAATTGCCATATGTACCAATATGCAATCATTGCTTGAATTATAGACTTAAGCATTACGATTTTGCATGAGGTTTCAACACAATCCATGCCATGAATTTGCTTGTAACCTTTAGCAACTAATCTAGCTTTGTGTGTGAACACAATTCCATGTTTGATGGTTTTTATCCTTAAAACAAACTTGCAACCAATAGGTGTGAAACTATTCTTGCAAAACAAAATTTCAATTTTGTCATCAAAACATTGAGTATGTTTTATGGCCTCTAACCATTTAAAACATTTGAGTCTATATATGGCCTCTAACCATTTTAGGGAATCTAGGTTTCGTCATAGCTTTCTTACAAGTCACAAACTCATTAATCTACATGATAATAGTTTGACTGCAAGTTGTAGGTTTCTTCACTATTTAATAGAAGAATCTCATAGTTTCATTGATCTGATCTCTATGTTTCTTCACTATCTAATAGAAGAATCTCACAGTTTCAGTGACTTGAATTCTATGCCTACTTGGGTATAGAACATCAAACAATAGAATATCAATAGCCACTTGAAAGTCCTTTGAATATTCTGTTCTCCTTGAAGCGCTTGTAAAGTCTTCTAAGAGATATCTATTCTTTAAAGCCACTTCTAAAGTCCTTAAAGAATAAGTTCGGATTTTCTGAAGCACTTCGAAAAGCCTCCGGAATGTCCGTTTTATGTTTGTTGTTCGCCTTGAAAACTTTCGAGGTCTATTTTCTCCCACTTGTCATTTTGGAAACGAATCTCCAAAAGGACATTATTTCGAGCAAACAAACATTATGTTCTCAAAAATTCGTGGTAGAAACAATACCCTTGTGTCTCATTTGAATAAATCACAATGAAACATATATCTAGATGGTCTTAGTTTGTTGAATAACAAACACTAAGCTCCCACTGAGTTTAGCAACTCTTTAGATATATATATAATTGAAAAGATATCCTGAAATTACTTTTCAATAGCTTTGACGAATTTGGTTTAGTTTGGTGGTAGTTGAGCATTTTGTTTTAGAAATTATAGGAAAAGTCTTTATGATTCATCATTGATCGAATCAAGTACTAATTGACTTCGATCATTCCAACGTAGATATGCCATATCTTATGGAGCTAGATTGTGAAATTACAACACACAATCATTGATGATCATATTTGGTCTCAAGTAATCATCAACATGATCTAACCTAGATCTTTATGATTTCTTGCCGAGTGGATTTTATACTTCTGAATCTTTGAACTAGCCAAACAGATTCAACTTATATCACATTTGAGTAAATAAACCTATATTCACTCAAATCCATGTGAAATAATAAAGTCATAAAACCTTTCTTTAGCTTTGAACTCTATCGTCTAGGCGTTCTAACAATAGTTCATATTCTTTGTTACTTTCAACAAGTAAGACTAGCTTGTCTTAAGTTGATCTAGAAATCAACCAACTTTCAAAAGTCCATCAAAATAGAGCTTATGAATGTTAACTTGTTGATATGGTCTAAGCAACAATGCCAAAGATTTAATGGAACTCAAATCAAGGGTTTGATTTGAACCTAGTAAAGTTCTTTAAAGAGTTGTTTGTTTTAATCAAGCATATTGACTCAACCAGTAATTGACCATTTCATTCAAATAAACAAACAAACAAGCATTGTTTTTGTTCTTCTGAATGTGAGTCTTTCTGTGTTTGAAGCAGAAATTTAGGTATGCTGATTATGGAACAAAATAGCCATTAAGTTCCAGCCTTTGAAAGGACTTAAAACAAACTAGATGACCCTACAACTAATGTAGCATTGCCATGCTTCATTTCCCACTTGTAGGTCATTAGTGTATCCTAGCTTCCATTATTTGAGTTATTACCGAAGTAAGAACCTCAAGCGGTATATGATACCTAGGAAGTTTGATTGCTAGGTCACTTCTCTTTAAACATAAATTTATAGGTAGAAACGGAATCGTAAATTCCTTTCATTTGTTCCTCGTTTTCCTATTTCTTGTACCCTTTCTTATAGTCTTAAGAATTGAATTCTTTAGTGTTGACTTTTATACTTTGTTAGACATGTCCAATGTCACCAACAAGGTTCTTTACCATTTTAATTTATGTTGAATATTCTGTTTCAACTAGATGATCTTACCAGAAGCTTCTAAAGTTCTCTAAGCATCGATCTATTCGAATGTCTAGGAACTAGACTCATTCGAGAATTAAATGGAAAAAGGATTTTAGGTTGTTAACCATTGGTAAAGCTGAGCGTTTAAACTCAATGCTTTATGATCTCAAAACTACATTGTATTTTGAATTCACAAGCACCAATTGGTTTGCCATTCGATTTTGATATTCGAAAACAACCATAAAAGTCGCTATAAGAAACGTACATTTTAAATTGCTCACTTTCTCTCTTTTCCGTGAATCGTTCTTGGATTCACTACCAATCGAGGAAATTTACTGTTACCTTTCTAAAAGGATTTATTGCAGTGCAAGATATTTAATTATAAACAATAATTAAAACATACATTGAAGCATGCAAAGTCTAAACATTTATCATGAATAATAACTTGAAATTAAAGCAACCATGCAATTCAAACAAGTTATTAGCATTTTATTCGATTTTATTGTTCCGGCAGGTGTGAATAAAATGATTCCAAGATCCTAAAACCATTGAAGAATTAAGCACAGTTTGTCGACTCAATTCTAAAACATTTTAGGTAAGCAAAAGCCTTTTGCTAATAGTCTAAAAACTACTCTTGGTTGATAGGTACGTCTAAGAACTTATTAGGTAAACCTATCGATGTTGCCACGACATAAAAGGACTCCTTACTTATATCGTTGAGTTTCACCAAAACTAACATGTACTCACAATTATTTGTGTACCTTGCCCCTTTAGGACCAATAAGTAACACCTCGCTGAGCGAAAACTATTACTAGATTGATGTAAAGGATATCCAAGCAAGTGTATATTTTGGCATGGCACCTTTTAACTCAATTTTTAAGTTTGGAACTTAAGGCTCTTACTATGTTGGTTAGATTTTAAGTGAACTAAAATCCTTAATCATGCAACATAATCAAGCTTTTGATCTCATGCATTTTAAGACATATTTAAAGCAATAAATAACTTAAAACATGCATAAGATATTTGTGATCTAGTATGGCCCGACTTCATCTTGAAGCTTTGACTTCAAAGTCCGTCTTGAAAATCTCCGTGGGAGGCACCATTTTCTTCAAATAGGATAAGTTATAACTAATTACAACTATTTGATGGTACGCAGACCATATTTGAATTGAAAAACAACTTTGGTACTTTAGACCAATTACATTCAAATTAATGGTACGCAGACCATATTTTCTATCCTATTTGGGCCATACTAGTCACTTCATAACCTGCAAAACAGTACATATACAATATATACCATTCACCCATTCATTATCATGAATGGCCCACATAGCTGGTTAGTTAAACACATTATGCATCACGTAAACATTTGCAGCAATTAATCAAGGGCACCAATAATCTACCAATTATTCAGTCCTTATTAATTCTAATCGAGTTGTTTTAACCTTAAGGATTTGTAGACCTAATCAAGAGTTTATGACTAAAAAGTGCTCCCACTCAAACCAATAAATTCATATGCTTTACTAATTTTAAACATAAAATTGTATTTCTAGTCTAACCGGAAACATACAAATTTAATTAAAATTTAAAGCTCATATAAATTTATAATTGAATCCAAAATTTAATTTAATTTCAGTCGTATTTAAATTAATTCATGATTTTAATTTTAGTAAAATAATTAGAATAAATAATATTTATTATAATTATAATATTCAAAATTAAAATCCAAGAAATTAATTCAAATTATTAATTTTAAAATTAATTAAAATTACGTGAACTGAAATTTTCAAATTAAACATTCAAAACGATCTAATCGTAACGCAAACACCCTACGCGTTGCACGCCCATGGGCTGTACGCACACAGCCATTGCTGGCCATGTGCGCGCAGCCCATGCGCTCGTAGCATAGCTGCTGCTGTCCCAACGCAAGCCTCCGCACAGCGCCCCATCGCACGCGAGCTATCGCTCGCAGTGCGCGCGCGAGATCGCTCGCTGGGCGCGCTGGCTCGCTCGCTGGCGCGCGAGATCGCTCGCTGGCGCGCGAGATCGCTCGCTGGTGCGCGCGATCGCTCGCTGGTGCGCGCGATCGCTCGCTGGTGCGCGCGAGCCATCGCTCGCTGGCGCGCGAGATCGCTCGCTGCGCGCGCGCGAGCCATCGCTCGCTGGTGCGCGACATCGCTCGCTGGGCGGGCGACGTCGCGCGCTGTGCGCGCGAGTGATGCTGTGCGCAGCGCTCGTGGCACGCGAGCTTGCGCTCGCTGCGCACGAGGCTGCGCGCTGTTGTGCGAGGCAG
Organism: Spinacia oleracea; assembly: GCF_020520425.1. Classification (NCBI taxonomy): domain Eukaryota; kingdom Viridiplantae; phylum Streptophyta; class Magnoliopsida; order Caryophyllales; family Amaranthaceae; genus Spinacia; species Spinacia oleracea. The sequence continues at coordinate 102,374,707 of NC_079490.1, read as the reverse complement.
CGCGCGCTGTGGCGCAGCTCGCTTGCTGCCCACACGCGACTGCCTTGGCTCGCCCCTCGCCCATGCCCATCCGTTCATTGCTCGTGGCACACGTCACAAGGCAGGGCTGCTGCCTTGTGCTCGTGCACTACGCCCTTGCTCATTGCATTCGTGCCGCACGGGCGACGAGCTCCCTTGCTCGTCGTCGCATGCCCGCATTATACAACACCCCTTAAGGGTAACACGAAGCGTCCATTGCTTCGTGCGTGCAAGTTATTTGAACGAATCGCATAAAAATTTAAAATTTATATTTAAAATTAATGACAAATTAATAAATATTATTAATTTCATAATTTTAGGGCGAAAAATCGAAAATTTATTATCCAATTGATTTCCGATTGATATGGATTCAAGTCTAGGTCATAAAAATTTAAAATTTATCGTAAATTTACAATTTTTATGGTGGTTTTTAATCATAGGTTTCTAATTAAATTACAATTAATTATGAAAATCAAATTAATTCTAAATTATTCTAATTTTCAACAAATTAATCATAATTACAAATTAGATTGCATAATTAACAAGACTAGGCATTCAAACTTGTTAAACATATGCAGTAGGTTAATCAAAAATTCAAGATTTATCAACAGGAATCGCAAATATTTAATTTAACATCTTAAATTTACGAAATTTTGCATCCGAAAAACTAAAACCTTCGAAAAGTCATAGTTAGGCTTCGAATTTGAGAATTCTGGGTTCGGCAGAAAAATACTATTTTTGTCAAAATTTTAGAATGCCTTTTACATACGGAATTGACACAAAAATCACTCAATTCGGATGAGTAATGAAGAAACTGCCGAAAAACTGCGTACATATATTTAAATAAACGCAATTTGCAATTAATTAACAATTACGAAAATTAATCACCCCTTTTAATTCTTGCAAATTTGTAATATTTAACCATGTTCATGCAATTTAGATTATGAAAATAATAAGGGGCTCGTGATACCACTGTTAGGTTATGATACATATGACATTACATAGATCATGCGGAAACAACCATTAACCCAGGAAACATATTATTTACACATAATCATTTAGCATAGTTTAGATGCATACTCTTTGTTGCGTGCCTTCCCTAGCTGCGCCCGAACCGAACAAGAACAAGTCTTTTAGGACTCCAAGTGTCGTCCCTCCGTAGAAAGTCCACAGCACGTCCGGATCCGCCTTAAGATTGACCAACTAGAATCGCCCTTAAGGTACTCAGAAAATTCGGCACTTTTGGGGCAAGATGGGTGTTTGAATTTTCTCTCAAAAACTCACTTTTGAATACTTAAAAACTTGTGTATAAATTATGACCCCTAGGCCTTTATTTATAGAGTTATGGAAAAGGAATCGTAATCCTAGTAGGATGCGAATTAATTGGAATTAGAATTCTACATGAATTCTACTTAATCAATTTATCCAATAGGAATAGACATTTAATCATACACTGACTCTTGCAGATTCAGGAATCTCGCATGAGCTCAAACTCACACACACACGGCAGCCACAAGGGCTGCCCACGCATGCGAGCAGCAGCCCACGCAGCGCGGCCCACGCATGCGCGGCCTTGTGCGCGCTGGGCTGTGGCGTGCGTGCTTGCTGGGCGATGGCCTGGCTTCGTGCTGGGCCTTCGTCCGGCAGGCCTCGTCCGATGCTAATTCGTACGATACGCTTCCGATTAAATTTCCATTTCCGGAATCTATTTCCGATACGAACAATATTTAATATTTCCGATTCCGGAATTAATTTCCGTTTCGAACAAATATTTAATATTTCCGTTTTCGGAATTATTTTCCGATTCCGGCAATATTTCCGATTCTGACAATATTTCCGTTTCCGGCAATATTTCCGATTCTGGTAATATTTCCATTTCCAATAATATTTTCCGATACGTACCATGTTTCCGTTTCCGGCAACATCTACGACTTGGATAATATTCATATTTCCGATACGATCCATATTTCCGTTTCCGGCAATATCATCGTTTCCGGAGTATTCATTTCTTGCCTGTGACGATCTTAGCTCCCACTGAAACCAAGATCCGTCGGTTCCGAATATTCATAGATGGAGTATTTAATGCCATTAAATACTTGATCCGTTTACGTACTATTTGTGTGACCCTACGGGTTCAGTCAAGAGTAAGCTGTGGATTAATATCATTAATTCCACTTGAACTGAAGCGGCCTCTAGCTAGGCATTCAGCTCACTTGATCTCACTGAATTATTAACTTGTTAATTAATACTGAACCGCATTTATTAGACTTAACATAGAATGCATACTTGGACCAAGGGCATTATTTCCTTCAGTCTCCCACTTGTCCTTAGGGACAAGTGTGCATTTCCTAATTCCTTTGTCGCTCGATGCTTGCTCTTGAACATAAGGTAAGAGTTGTCATCCTTATTATGTCCAGAGGTGTTCCTCGGTTTCAGAGTTCAACTGATCAAATAAACAGATAATCATAGCCTATGATTCATCCGAGCACGGCCATGCATTTCACAGTTTCTAGCTCTCCGAGTGGCCTTGTACAACTTTTAAGCATCTCATCCCGATTTATGGGAGGACAATCCCAATCTTGCGATCTTGAGATTAGACTTCGTTTGATAGGTGATTACCTGAGCGTTGCCTTTATAGCCTCCTTTTACGGTGCGACGGTTGGTCAACGTCAAAGCAACCAGTTCTCAAACAAGTAATCTCAAATCACTCAGGTATTGAGGATTTAGTGTCTAATAATTTAATGAAATTTACTTATGACAGATTTTCATCTCTTACAGTAAAGTTTCATAGGTCTTGTCCGATACTAGTCTTCCCAAAGTAAGTATCTATGCAAATGATTATGACATTGCCATGTCCACATAGTTCAAGAAACAGAACTACTAGTCATCTTGCATTCTAATCGTCTAACGTTTTCTATGCGTCCAATTTTATAGAAAACTCCGACCAGGGACCATTTTCAACCTTTGACATTCAAGTTCACTTGATAGACATTTCTTAGTCACAGGACTGGTCCTGACAGTCTATCTTGAATATATCGTCAAATTTGAAGGGACTCATCATTTAATACTAAACCAAGATTAAATGGAATATGAAAATACATTTCATATATGATAAATGTTCAACCCCAATGTTTTATAACCATGGGCCTCAAACCCATCTTCTAAAACAATTCATGGAATTCAAAGCTATGCTTGATTTCCAGTGCGACAATGTGAGTGTTGCTTCTCACTTGTTGCATAGGTTTAGTTATTATGTTTTGCCAATCTTAATATCCTTTTTCATCGAATGTTCTTCGAGATATGATGATAAGATCTTTTGAGTATGTTTATTTTGTGATCTAGTCTTTCTTGCTACATTAGTGGTTCTACGCATTTTGCAATGAAGGACCATCAAGTTAGCAGACGTTTTTCTTGCTTTCAAGAGTGGTTCTACGCATTTTTCAATGAAGAACCATCAAGCCAGCAGATAAGTGATCTACCCAAGTTCAGTGAAGAACTTTAAACACCCCTGTTTTATTGCTTCTTAGGCAATAATTACTTTTACTTCAACTGTATAGGTTGCTAGTGATGCTTTGTTTGGATTTACCTATCCAGGCAGTTCATAGATATGTGGAAGATTCTCCAACTATATCTTAGAACATAGAAATCATTATTTTAATTTCCCACGCAACAACTCATGGTCTCCAACCCATGTTGCCATTTCAAAACACGATGCTCTATAGCTCGTCCTTATCAATGGTTAACTCCAAAGGGTCTTGCTTGATCCTTTGCCAGTGTTTCTGCGTGTAGCATCAATATTTAGCATATCTTTATTTCCTTGAATCAAGAACTATTCCTATGTACCTTTTCAAGTACCATAAGTATTCTTGATCTCAATCTAGTTGATCTTCACTTAGATCAATAGAGATTGGTATATGTTCGTCATGGCTAAAGTCATACGATACGTTTTTGGCGATCCTCATATTATATCATACATGATAAATTCTTTTGCAGAATAATTCCCAATTGAATTCTATTCATGTAACTTTAGCTTATTCAATTTCAGCAGATACTGAATCCAGCTAAATTCTTTGACATATAATATAGGTTAAGAATCTCATTTAGACTCTTTGATGTTTAACTTAGTAAATGCTTATACATAGTTCAAACATCCTTTACTTAGATTTATTCACATGGGTCGAATATCTCCAATGGAGACTTTCGTGTTTGATTTAGTAAATGCCATTACTTAATCCAAAACAATATCATAAGATTTTTGTAAATAGATCTTAATACCCAGTATGTACTAAGTTTCGCCATGGTCCATCATTGATGAATTATTTCAAATCTAAGTCATTAGCATTTGAATGTTATTTCACAATAGAGAGATATGTGTGTAATACACATAGGACCAATTAAGTTTTAAGTACTCCCACTAAACTTCTTATATATCTATAAGAATCATGTACATTTTATGAAACTAAAATACTTATTAGCTTCACTAAAATACATTTCTAATTCCCAATTGCTTGCTTAAATCTGTACTTAGATTTCATAAGCTAGCTTTCCTTTTCAAGCATTTATTTGGATCCACAAATCCTATGACATACCATGTACATAGTTTATTCCAACATTTGATTGAGGAATACGTTTTGTCATCCAATTGCCATATGTACCAATATGCAATCATTGCTTGAATTATAGACTTAAGCATTACGATTTTGCATGAGGTTTCAACACAATCCATGCCATGAATTTGCTTGTAACCTTTAGCAACTAATCTAGCTTTGTGTGTGAACACAATTCCATGTTTGATGGTTTTTATCCTTAAAACAAACTTGCAACCAATAGGTGTGAAACTATTCTTGCAAAACAAAATTTCAATTTTGTCATCAAAACATTGAGTATGTTTTATGGCCTCTAACCATTTAAAACATTTGAGTCTATATATGGCCTCTAACCATTTTAGGGAATCTAGGTTTCGTCATAGCTTTCTTACAAGTCACAAACTCATTAATCTACATGATAATAGTTTGACTGCAAGTTGTAGGTTTCTTCACTATTTAATAGAAGAATCTCATAGTTTCATTGATCTGATCTCTATGTTTCTTCACTATCTAATAGAAGAATCTCACAGTTTCAGTGACTTGAATTCTATGCCTACTTGGGTATAGAACATCAAACAATAGAATATCAATAGCCACTTGAAAGTCCTTTGAATATTCTGTTCTCCTTGAAGCGCTTGTAAAGTCTTCTAAGAGATATCTATTCTTTAAAGCCACTTCTAAAGTCCTTAAAGAATAAGTTCGGATTTTCTGAAGCACTTCGAAAAGCCTCCGGAATGTCCGTTTTATGTTTGTTGTTCGCCTTGAAAACTTTCGAGGTCTATTTTCTCCCACTTGTCATTTTGGAAACGAATCTCCAAAAGGACATTATTTCGAGCAAACAAACATTATGTTCTCAAAAATTCGTGGTAGAAACAATACCCTTGTGTCTCATTTGAATAAATCACAATGAAACATATATCTAGATGGTCTTAGTTTGTTGAATAACAAACACTAAGCTCCCACTGAGTTTAGCAACTCTTTAGATATATATATAATTGAAAAGATATCCTGAAATTACTTTTCAATAGCTTTGACGAATTTGGTTTAGTTTGGTGGTAGTTGAGCATTTTGTTTTAGAAATTATAGGAAAAGTCTTTATGATTCATCATTGATCGAATCAAGTACTAATTGACTTCGATCATTCCAACGTAGATATGCCATATCTTATGGAGCTAGATTGTGAAATTACAACACACAATCATTGATGATCATATTTGGTCTCAAGTAATCATCAACATGATCTAACCTAGATCTTTATGATTTCTTGCCGAGTGGATTTTATACTTCTGAATCTTTGAACTAGCCAAACAGATTCAACTTATATCACATTTGAGTAAATAAACCTATATTCACTCAAATCCATGTGAAATAATAAAGTCATAAAACCTTTCTTTAGCTTTGAACTCTATCGTCTAGGCGTTCTAACAATAGTTCATATTCTTTGTTACTTTCAACAAGTAAGACTAGCTTGTCTTAAGTTGATCTAGAAATCAACCAACTTTCAAAAGTCCATCAAAATAGAGCTTATGAATGTTAACTTGTTGATATGGTCTAAGCAACAATGCCAAAGATTTAATGGAACTCAAATCAAGGGTTTGATTTGAACCTAGTAAAGTTCTTTAAAGAGTTGTTTGTTTTAATCAAGCATATTGACTCAACCAGTAATTGACCATTTCATTCAAATAAACAAACAAACAAGCATTGTTTTTGTTCTTCTGAATGTGAGTCTTTCTGTGTTTGAAGCAGAAATTTAGGTATGCTGATTATGGAACAAAATAGCCATTAAGTTCCAGCCTTTGAAAGGACTTAAAACAAACTAGATGACCCTACAACTAATGTAGCATTGCCATGCTTCATTTCCCACTTGTAGGTCATTAGTGTATCCTAGCTTCCATTATTTGAGTTATTACCGAAGTAAGAACCTCAAGCGGTATATGATACCTAGGAAGTTTGATTGCTAGGTCACTTCTCTTTAAACATAAATTTATAGGTAGAAACGGAATCGTAAATTCCTTTCATTTGTTCCTCGTTTTCCTATTTCTTGTACCCTTTCTTATAGTCTTAAGAATTGAATTCTTTAGTGTTGACTTTTATACTTTGTTAGACATGTCCAATGTCACCAACAAGGTTCTTTACCATTTTAATTTATGTTGAATATTCTGTTTCAACTAGATGATCTTACCAGAAGCTTCTAAAGTTCTCTAAGCATCGATCTATTCGAATGTCTAGGAACTAGACTCATTCGAGAATTAAATGGAAAAAGGATTTTAGGTTGTTAACCATTGGTAAAGCTGAGCGTTTAAACTCAATGCTTTATGATCTCAAAACTACATTGTATTTTGAATTCACAAGCACCAATTGGTTTGCCATTCGATTTTGATATTCGAAAACAACCATAAAAGTCGCTATAAGAAACGTACATTTTAAATTGCTCACTTTCTCTCTTTTCCGTGAATCGTTCTTGGATTCACTACCAATCGAGGAAATTTACTGTTACCTTTCTAAAAGGATTTATTGCAGTGCAAGATATTTAATTATAAACAATAATTAAAACATACATTGAAGCATGCAAAGTCTAAACATTTATCATGAATAATAACTTGAAATTAAAGCAACCATGCAATTCAAACAAGTTATTAGCATTTTATTCGATTTTATTGTTCCGGCAGGTGTGAATAAAATGATTCCAAGATCCTAAAACCATTGAAGAATTAAGCACAGTTTGTCGACTCAATTCTAAAACATTTTAGGTAAGCAAAAGCCTTTTGCTAATAGTCTAAAAACTACTCTTGGTTGATAGGTACGTCTAAGAACTTATTAGGTAAACCTATCGATGTTGCCACGACATAAAAGGACTCCTTACTTATATCGTTGAGTTTCACCAAAACTAACATGTACTCACAATTATTTGTGTACCTTGCCCCTTTAGGACCAATAAGTAACACCTCGCTGAGCGAAAACTATTACTAGATTGATGTAAAGGATATCCAAGCAAGTGTATATTTTGGCATGGCACCTTTTAACTCAATTTTTAAGTTTGGAACTTAAGGCTCTTACTATGTTGGTTAGATTTTAAGTGAACTAAAATCCTTAATCATGCAACATAATCAAGCTTTTGATCTCATGCATTTTAAGACATATTTAAAGCAATAAATAACTTAAAACATGCATAAGATATTTGTGATCTAGTATGGCCCGACTTCATCTTGAAGCTTTGACTTCAAAGTCCGTCTTGAAAATCTCCGTGGGAGGCACCATTTTCTTCAAATAGGATAAGTTATAACTAATTACAACTATTTGATGGTACGCAGACCATATTTGAATTGAAAAACAACTTTGGTACTTTAGACCAATTACATTCAAATTAATGGTACGCAGACCATATTTTCTATCCTATTTGGGCCATACTAGTCACTTCATAACCTGCAAAACAGTACATATACAATATATACCATTCACCCATTCATTATCATGAATGGCCCACATAGCTGGTTAGTTAAACACATTATGCATCACGTAAACATTTGCAGCAATTAATCAAGGGCACCAATAATCTACCAATTATTCAGTCCTTATTAATTCTAATCGAGTTGTTTTAACCTTAAGGATTTGTAGACCTAATCAAGAGTTTATGACTAAAAAGTGCTCCCACTCAAACCAATAAATTCATATGCTTTACTAATTTTAAACATAAAATTGTATTTCTAGTCTAACCGGAAACATACAAATTTAATTAAAATTTAAAGCTCATATAAATTTATAATTGAATCCAAAATTTAATTTAATTTCAGTCGTATTTAAATTAATTCATGATTTTAATTTTAGTAAAATAATTAGAATAAATAATATTTAGTCTTAAGAATTGAGGCAAAGCGATCTTTTGTGTATTGGCTAAGTGCCTAGGAGTGTGAGTGCTCCTTCTTGCAAGGGTACGTGCCCTTATTATTTTTCGATGTGTGCTCATTTTAGCATCTTGATTACTTGGATTCTTCCTTTGACTTAAATTTTTCTTTCGATTTGGATTGCAAGTAATTAAATTTCAATAAGGGACTCTATTTTTTATTCTTGTTATTCTATAGACTTTAACATTTTTGCAAATTGGTTGGACCGAATCATGGATTGCCTACGTATCCGCCTTAAATAGATTTAATTCGGAATCAGGTCTTGCGTAGTTCTTAGGCAGAAAATGGTTTCTTAGAATGCCGATTTTAAACAAGTACGTTCGAGTGGAATCGTAATGTTTGAAATAGGGTGAAATAAGTGTACGGAAATTTTGGAGCGTGCGTATTTTGCGTATTTTATATGATCTTCTACCCCCCAAGTGTTCGTTATTCTTCCGCATGTATATAGGAAAATATACGAACATCTTTAGGAATTGGGAGTTGGAAAGTGATAAGCAAGAACGGCGCCAAGGGCTGGGCGTTATTATTTTTGGCGCCCAGATCTGGGTTGCCTTTTTGTGCTGCTCCTTTTCGTTTTGTGCCTAATATTTGCGAATCTTTTTTGTGCGCTAAATGTTTCTTTTTCTTTTTAGACGAACTTTAAAGGCTCTTTGCAAAGTTTCTTTTTTTTTTTTTTTTTTTTTACGTTAAGCGTAGAATGTACTTTTCATTTGTCTTTTATTTATTCGTGACTCAAGACGGCTTGAAAGATGGTTTGAATGAGATAGGATAATTTGTATAGGTATTAGTCAAGCATGAGGATTGGAAAGGGTAGAAGATCGTAGAACTTTATATAGTTTTTGTGGTATGATTTGGATTGGTTGACTCAATTCTTTTCCTTCGTTTACTTGGGTAAATTTCGCACTTTGGGAGGTACGGGCTAAGTATTTCATGGCTCGCTCTTTTCGCTCTCCCTTTTCTCTCTCTCTTTTTTCTTTTTTTTTTTTGCTTGGGATTTCTCCCCCTTTTTATTTGGGCTAAAAGGTAGATGGTTGTGGTCTTTGAGTCACGAGGCGAGACTGAGTGAGCCTCGTTTGGTAGGCCTATAGTGGACCTTTAATTTTAGTAGGCCTAGGGTGGATCTTTAAATTGTCTTACTTTGCAAGAGTTTTTAGTCGTTTCTTAAAATGTGCAAATAGCGTAGATTCAAAATGTTGTTTTTACTTTATTGAAATTTAACGAAAGAATTACATCGAAAATAATTTTTTTTGCTTCTTTCAGATTCAAGTTTCCGGGATTTAATTGGAAGTTGTGATTTAGACTCGAACTTTCATTAACTTTTCTGATTATAACCCGTGTATGAATACAAGGAGGTGGCCTAGACTCAAAAAAATGACGTGGCGTAAGCCTATAATACTTGACCAAGCGACTTTCAGACTTAGGCTAATTGGACCATAACTTTCGTTGGTTGACACTTTAGATTTTAACCCTTGGGTGTTCATTTGTCATGCGCCATTTTGCTTAATGTTGACAAGGTAGTTTGTTGGGGAGATCGAATTTTCATTTTTGCAAGACTAGAATCATTAGTGCGGCTTCCCTCTTAGTGTGTATTGCTTTACCCCAATGGTAGCCTTATGACATGCCGATTTGGGTATTTTCATGGTTCGTCCTGTTGCATTCATGGAAAATCTTTTAGTCCGTACTTAGGAGTACTTCAAGGAGCGAGTGGCTCGAGAGGACTATGATAGTCGTGACCCAATGTGAACATAAGCCTATGGAGGAATGATTTTCAGAATGTGACTGTTTCCATTTTGCAAACACTTGAATTACATAATATATTCTTTCTATTGGTGAGAGAGAGTATTGAGGCCGTAGATTCTTAGCAAGGGATGACAATTACATATGGGTGCTTATTGATTTCTTTTAAATGTTAGGAAGGGAGACTCAATATGGTTTAACCTTTTAACTTGCAGAATGACACCAAGCATTAGGACCGATTCTATGTATAAGACAACTAAGACTTAGGATTTAGATTGTACTTTGGCATAGCCTAGTCTAGACTCGGATTTATTTATTTTTTATTCGAACATTATTTTTCCTTGAAAACTTTATTTGAACATCATTTTTTGAATACTTTACCCATGTGACATTCAAGGTCATTTAATCAGCGTGCTCGGTTTAGTGCCGAACATTGTCGTCATAGGAGGCCTAATGATGACACAAGGAGTTGTTTATTTTATAAGTCGTTCTTAGAATCGAGTGCCTTTTTCATATGTCCTCGTAGAAAATTTGTTACGAATTTTTTTTATTGCTACGTATACTTTATGCGCGGGCACCGAGGCTGCTGTGCCTGACCAAAAGGCCAGGCAGCCACTTCAGCGCCCATTTCTGGGCGTTGAAAATGATTGGCGCCCGGCCAGGGCGCTGAAAATGCGTCCCTGACTGGTACTCGTATTCTGTTCGCGTATCCTTTTTTCGTATATACGACTTAATTTTGCGTGCTCGCCCAATAACGTCCTTTACGCGTTGTGCAGCGTTGTGGGATCCGTTACAGGCTGTCCTGGGCGTCGCTTATTTTTGTGGCGATCGCCCGGGGCTACGGAACACGTATTTTGGTATAACTATTTGGCCAATTGGTGTTTATGAATGTTTGGGCAATTTTTAGGGTCGTTGGTTTTCTAGTATTATTTGTCACACACAATCACATAATTCGCTACACGTAACTAACATTACAACATGAAGCAAAATAATATGTCACGTAGTTTATGATAGGCTTCTATGGGTAATATTTGCGCCGGCTTGGTACCGCTTCTATCGTCGATCCAACACATGCCCCGGTCGAGGTAGTGCATTCACGAGCGAATTTCGTCCCAAGAGGCCAATCACGATGTAAGCCAAGGGGGCATGCACCAATGAGAGGGACCTAGTGGGCGAGCGATTGGGTTTGGGACAGGTGTACTACTAGCGAAAGTGCCAAGTGGACAACATTCGTAGCGTATGCACCCCCCGGTTGGCGATGGGTATCCTTATTCCCAACTCCCGAGATGAAACATGCCAAGGGAGCCAAGATTCGTTATGCGGTTCTGTCCGTTCACATTAACATGCTGGTTTTCTGGTCGTCCCAACTTGATAGGGAAATAAACGCGTGGTAGGATCGTTTCACCGTTCGGCTATTTTGATTACCTACGAGCACGAGTATTTCATTAACGTCCCCAGTGGAGTCGCCACTGTGAGGGGGTCGAAAAAGCACGAGGCTAATGCGTGACCTCGTCCCTCGTGGGCGTGACGTTGTCAGATCAAGTGTAATTAGATTTCCTGTGAGTTTACACCCAATCGACTAGTAATATAGGAGTCGCCATTCAGTTTTTTAACGACAATGAGAAAAACTGACAAAACCCGGTTATCGTGACATAAAGGGAGTGCAATTATGTTCGACCACGACGGCCATAGGTTCCCTTGTGATCCCTGGTGTGGGGATCGCTCAACGTACACCCGCAGGGCAGAGATTGAGAGTTCAGGGGACTGTAGGAACCGAGAGGTGTGCTCATCGATAATACTCCAGAGGCAGGTTATCCTTACTAGCTCAGCATAAATAATTGAAGGGACATGCGTTAAACTATTAAACTATTCTGAATTGATTTTAGCAATATGCAACACATAACACTAAATCGATCGTGATTATCTTATTTAGATTGATTTAAGGTACCTAGCATGATAATTCAATTGTCCAAGGTATTATCTTATTAGGCATGATAGATCAATCAAGTTAATAGTTTGACAATTTTATAAAAGGGTGACGAAAGCGATTAAATCATATGAGGGACACATTACAACGCACCCTTGAGAGGTGCGTTACGGTTCTCAGAAAACTAACCACCTGGCTTTGCTATTTCTCCTTTTATTTAACGAATCTCGGGTTTTCAAGCAATGTTCCAGTATTTAGGCTTAAATCATCAGCTACAAGGGGCGGGACACGTTCTGTTCGACTTTTGGGTCGATTGCGACAGAACGCCGGATCAATTTCGCAGCGTGAGGCTAAGCTTAAGGCTAGAGTCAATACTCAGGTTATGGAATTGTGTGTCCCCTTCACATTGGTTTTGAGGCTGTATTTATACGGAAAGAGTTTGTGGAAAGATAGATTTTAAGATACGAATCCAAAAAGAATCCGGAAATAAAACGGCCCCAGGCATTTTCAGTGCCCAGGTCTGGGCGCCAAAGATTTCGGCGCCCAGGGCTGGGCGTTGAAAATGTGATCTGGGCCGAGTTCTTGTCAGATTTGGACTCTTTAAAACACGGAGCTTTCGAGACTTATCCGAGTCTTTTAGTGCGTATTAACTTATGACATAATGCGTCTGGGCCCGTTACGAACTCTAGGTTCGTTAGGAATTTAATTAATACGTAACTCTTATTTTTGAATTATACTAGGAATGCAAATTCTATCTCTTTTAGGATTTATGTTGGAGTGCAACACCTAATTCTGACAGGCTTCTATCTTTTATGACTTTACCACTTTTAACAACTACCTTTTACGGCACTTACTATTCTTAGCAGGTTTCTATAAATAGTAGTTTTGGCTGAAATGAAAGGGTGATTGAGATTCGTTATTTTATAGGAGATGCATTGCCAAGTGGAGATTTGTGTTCTCATCATCGAACCTTCCCTTTCGGGAATGGGGACAAAAGTAGGTGTCTACACCACTTAATGTGAAATTATATTCCCTTTCCCAATTAACCAAATTTCCAGATGTAAATTATTTTAAAAATCAATTTACGATCTAAAAGTTATAAATTTAGGGAAAATAAAATTAGGGTTTATACTTGACATTTTTGGCCGAATATTTTACCATAATTTTAAAATATACCCAATAAGAGTAGGGAAAAATTTCAATCAATTCCGAGTAGTTTAGGTCATGCAATTAATTGAAAAACGTTCCAAAATTGTTAATTTAATTCCTTAATTAACAAAAACGCCCAAAAACTCGAACTTCGAGGCCTGTTTTTGCGATTCTGTTCCCATGACTTGATCTTAGAAAATCGTATTCAATCAGATTAGGGTCAGAAAACTCGAAATTCCGACAATTTTCGAATTCAGATATTTTGTAAATTCATTAAAAAATTCAGAAAATTTCGACAGCAACAAAAACATATTAATCATGCTGAAAAGTACTTAAATACATAAGGCTCATGTTACCACTGTAGGGGAATATAGTTAAATACATATTAACAAGGGCAGAACAATACCCAAAGCCAGGAAGCATGTATAAAGTACAAATTAAGCAAACTTATATTCGAAGCGTGTTTTCCCTGGTTTATCGATTCACGAACATGAACAAAGAACTCCAACTGTCGTTCCTCTATTTGGTTCACCGACACGTTCAGATCCGTCTTGATATTCGTAGCTTAGACAACACTCAAGAGTTTTTAGCTTTTAGGGAAGAACAGTATGAACGGAGGCAAAGAGAGAATTAGGGCTCTCTTTGATTTTGGTTAAACTGAAGTCACGTAGAATTAGAATGCAGTAGGGTCGGAAAATCATAAGTTGAATGGTGGTGTGTTATAACCCTAAGGTTGTAACATGACCGACCAAGGCACAAGGCCTCAACCGGCCCCACATACGCACCAAGCCCACGAGCAGCGCACACGGGCATCGCAGCCGTGGGCCTTGGGCCTCGCTGCTTTGCCTGCTGCCTTGCTGCTCTCCGCACGTGCACAGCCGAGCCTTGCGGGCTGGCTCCTCGCTGCAAGCGAGCTGCAGGCTCGTTGAGCCTTGCGCGCATGCGCGCTTGGCTCGATGGGCCGGCAGCCTCGTCTCGGCTCGTATTCGCGACCAACGCCTTACGGCTATTGTTTATCTTATCGTACTTGATGAATCACGGTCGTACAATACGATTATTCGTTTCTCCTAGCTTACGAATATTCGCGATACGATATACGATTCCGATCCAACGTCATATCGTATATTTATGTTTTTCCGAACTAATTCCCGAAATGCTATTAAACGAATTTCTGATTCATTTAACCCGGTGATCTGTTACATACTTACATACCATTGGTGTGACCTTATAGGTTCAGTCAAGAGTAAGCTGTGAGCCTAATATAGGCTAGAACTCACTGATCGAAAGCATTGCTCCGGCTAGCTATTTTGATCACTTGATCTCACTAAATTAATTGTTCGTAATTAATCTGAACCATGGTATTAGACTAATGCACCTTGGGAGAAGGACACATTTCCTTCATAAAACCCCTTACATATCCCTAAAGAAAAAGTTTAAGGATATGCACTATGAAGATGGTACGCCTAATTGGCACAAGTACGGTACCGAGGATGGTAGGTGGAGATATGACACGGAAGTTATAACCACTATTTTAGAACTAGTTGAGAGCTGCTATGATGACGACCAACTGGCAGAGAGTTTTATCCTAAAGTTTGTGAAGGGGGATGATGGCACCGAAAATGCCATAAGGGCTAGTTGCAATGACAATGATGATGAGGTCGTTAAAGTGTAGAATCCGAACCCAGTAATCCCCAACCCTGCTATTGAGGTATCTAGTGAGTTTGATACCGAGGCTGAACTTGACTATGAGGCCAATAGTTTGAATCAACAAGGTGGTGAAGTGATGGAGGAAGATTCTGGCCCAGAAGAGGATATGTATGATGTTGTAGGTCAAGACCCTTCTCCTCAAGTTTTTAGGGGAGGTTAGCTAGAGGAGTAGCAATAAAATTTCAAAGTTGTAATAGTTAGTTATTTTCTTTTATGGTGGTTGAATAGTTTAGTAAAAAACTACTTTATGGTTTTGATGGAGTAACCTTTAGGATTGCGCGATGATGTAGGATCCTTATTTTAAGAAATGAAAGTGTGTAGTTTCTTTTGTTAATCTTCAAAGTTCTAAGTCCTAACGTATTCCAATTCAAGTGAGTTGAGTGATTAACGCAAAGGGATAATATTCTTATTTCTTTAATGAAATTCTAAATGCATCGCGGTATACATGTATACATCTTAAATATGTGATACGAACAAATCGGAACAAGGGTCGTAGGTGGCGGCACTCTTTCCATTGTGTTCGAAATGTTTCATTCTTTATTGCATATAAAGTGAATTGCTTGTTCACACTATAACCTTAGTAATGTCTATGTCGAACCCAGCTATTGAAGTTAGTCCTTTATTTCATTCAGGAGAAGAGATATAGCTAACCAGGGAATAACTGATGTGGTTAGACAACTAGTTGAGATAGTTCAGAATCTAGCATAGGTTAGGCAGAACCCAGTTAATAATCCGGCTGGGGAAATGTTCAAAAAGATAGCTCGGAGTAAGCCTCCACTGTACCAAGGGGAGTCTGACCCAAGTGTATTTGAGAATTCGCTAAGAGAATTCGATAAGTTGATAGTGGCTTTGAACTGTAAGTACGGTCGACTTTCTTTATACTGTCTCATTTTAAGAGAGTTTCCTAATTTGTTTGTGTTTTTCGTTTTCTTTTTTTTTCTTTATTCAAACAGGTGGCTTGCTCCACCTAGGAGCAGCTGTGTGGCATTGAGGAGTTGGAGGAGAGCCGACGCCAGGCCTGGTGTCGAATCTTATATCAGGGTCCCAAGGGTCCAGCATGTTTCCTTGGGGAACGAGTACTCTGGCAAACGACGGGACTCGTGTGGGTGCCTTAGCCGCCTCCGACCGGCATATTGCGCCCTATGGGCATTCCCATTCGCCGTCGTGTGGACTTGCAAGAGGGCATGCCGGCGGGTCATCTGGTGATTGCGGATGCTAGTTATCTGGACTTTGTTCGTAACCGGGTTTTGCTTCCTCCGGTCGTCGAGGTATGTGTAATCTTTGATTTTGTTGATATGCACATATTTATTTCTTGTTGTGTTGACTAATATTTTATTCATAATTCTGTAATATGCAGCCTGAGCCTACGGAGCATGAAGGTTGGGTGCCGCATGACTGTCGTATCACCATATCGCGGAGGGAGGTTTCGAGATGATTGAGATGGTGCTTGTTATTCCTGACGAGGAGGGATTTCATCCTTTATTCCTTGAGGGTGCTCGTCCGGTAGCGACTCTTAATTTTTTGGCAGTTGTACTTGTTTTGGATCTTGTATGTTTGTTGTTAATGTGTCTTGTGTTTTTCTTTAGCCACCCGTTAGCATGGTCAATGGGATGGTGAGGGTGATCAACCAGCTAAAGAACTCGTTGGTCAAGACTCAGACGAATTTCTTGTGCCGCAGCCCGGGTTCGACTGAGGTAGTGTACCTGAGCCTTTTTTAGCTTTTAGTAACTGTACGTATGCTAACTTGTTGTTTATGTTTTGGAGACCGGAGCGCCGCAATCTCGTGTGCAGGAGCTGGTGCGGGCTACTCGGAGGGACCCACATTCTTTCGAGGGCGGTCGTGGCATCTCCGGTTCGCAGGCTAGGCCCCGCATGTCTGGTGTTGGGATGGGTCAAAGGCCTTTGCATTTACAGGTCGAGCATCGGAGGAGTCATATCGGTCCGTTTGGTCTGCCGGTATCTCAGGTGAGATGACAACATCAGCCATTTTAGCTGTTTCAACTTAATTAGCGGCCCCTTTCATTTTAGCATCCATCATAGTCTGGTTGGCCGTCGCCACCATTTCAGCAGCCCATTAGTACAGGGTGGGTGCCGATGCAGATAACATAGTCGTTACAGCCATTGACGTGGTCCTCCGCGCAGTAGCATAGTTGAGGATCTTCTCAGCTCAATGATCCATTTGGTGGATCACATAATGAGCAAGATGAGGGTCCGAGCGGGTATGCTCCAGATGACGAGGATGATTCTTATCCTTCGAAGTTTAGTGGGCCCCAGCATTAGACCTTGTACATGTATTTAGCCATGTAGTATTTTCCGTAGCGGTATTCATACTTTTGCTAGACTTTGTACATCCTCAGTATTAATGTTCCGTATTTGCATTTTCATTTTGTCTGATTTGCATTGAATTCCATTTTGCGAAAAATAGGTTGTTTTTTCGGTATTTTGCCTTTCGGAGGTATTCCCCTTTTTTGGAGGCATCCCGACTAACCTTAAAATAAAAACGCATAATAGAAAATGACACATTTTAAGAAATTTCTAGCGCTCAGCTTGTGTGCGCTCAAAAGGTATGGCCTGGATGAGGCCTGCGCTAGAAATTTCTAGTGCTTGTTTCCTGGTTCTGTAGAAATTCAATTTTCGTTTCTGTTTTTCAAACTGACTTAGGATCGGCTTGGTGTGTCTATAAATAGAGGCATGTTGTGTTCGTTACCCTTCACCCTTTGCTGCATTGCTTTGATTGGTTATCTAGTTTCTGAGTTTTTTAGCTTTTATTGTCATTATGTCTGCTCCCGTATCCACCGTGTCTCTGAAATTTGTTGTTATCAAGTGGCTTCAATCGCTTGCCCCAACTGAAAAAATGTTAATAAAAGAATATGCTTTAGATGCCTTCTTAGGATCACAACAGATAAAAATAGACTTTAGTTTCATTCATGCTGCCCCAAACTTTAGGATCCCGACCATCACGTGTTTGTTTTTCGTAATAGCAAGATTGTCCCTTTCCCTGAAGAGCTTACTGCAATTCTAGGTTACCCAGTTTATTGCACTTTCCGTCACCCCCAGTACTGTTTATGAGGGAAGGAAGCTGATGGGGAAGTTCCTTGGCCTGGGTGATGATGCAGTTAATGAGATGTTAGTAGAGGATACTGTTGACCTGTCTAAACTCATTAAACGTTTTATAATCCCTACGAATAACATAACTAAACAAAAGTGTAGTGTTAGGGCTATGTTCTTTTGCTTTTTGAACTGTTATTTATTCTGTAACAATGACAATATGTTTAGGGATCTAAGACAGATGTTGGTTGTCAGTTAGATGGAAATTCGGTACTCCATGATGCCATGGTTGTTGCCAAAACTATACTTTGTGCGGATGCGTTGAAGAAGGATACAAAGTCCAAATTTTTTGGTGGAAACCCCCTATTATTGCAGGTAAACAATCGTACTTTATGCATATATATCTTTTTTATCACCGCAGGGCGTGGCGCTATGAAATTATAGCGCAAGTTTGCCTGCGTTACGATTTTGTAGGGCGTCTTTGCGTGCGCTACAATTTATAGATGCACTGAATATAGATTTAGTTTAACAAAGTTGGCGCTGGAAGTTTTCAGTGCTCTGGTGCCAAGCGCTAGAAATTTCTAGTGCCTGCCACGTGCGCTGAAAATTTCCAGCGTTATTGTTATGTTTTTGTTTGCTCGTGTTGTTCGCGTTTTGATTTTGCGAATTATTTGTGAGTGTCGTACGATTGATTCATGTTTCTTTATTTTCAGATTTGGCTCATAGAGCGTTTGAGGCTTTTGGAGGCCCCATCTGATCTTAGGACTTACTGTCCCTGGGCTCTTCGCAACAGGAATTATCTTCACCAAGGGTTGAACGAGGCCGAGCGGACCTCATATTTTACGCACGGACTTTGTTCTGTTAAGTAGGTGATCTTGTGGTCGGGTCCTTATTCAATGATAGGCGCCGGAGAGTGCATTATTTTTACGAGACTTACGGGTTAACTCATCCTACCTACATGTTTCCCTACCGGGTTATGAGGCAGTACGACATGAGACAAACTATCCTTTTTCCAGAGACAATTCGACCGGCTAAAACTTCTTTCCTGGGGTACTACACCCTTGCGTGAGAAGAATATTATGACCGTCTACCCCGTTGGGATGTTTCGGCGGAGGGAAATATTTCTCTTTCTGAAAGTTACAAGATTCTGATGAGTTCAGATGATGCTGCGGAGAGGACTATGGTTCATAGTGCTGAACCTACTGAGATGATGCGGTCGCAAAATAGACATAAATATGAACGGGAGATTATTTCAAGGTCTCGTGACACTTGGGCTAGACCTCAAAGGAGGTAGATCGACAAGAAGCATATAACTAATCACCCATATACCAATACTAGATTTTGCAAGAAGCTTGTTGAGCGTTGTGTAGCTGCGCCCAAGAAGTGTATTGCAATAGACCCGATTATGGGTCGTCGTCGTGATAGAGGTAAAAAGCAGGCTTGGACTAAGAATAATCCTGCCTCCGCAGGTGCAGTTGTTGGAGCCTCTACTGTTAGTGCACCTGTTAAGATTGATGTATTTGGATCTGGTTCTTTGATTGATATACAAGCATTGAAGATGACTGAGGCCTTGGCATCCACGGAAGTAGGCTTACAAGAATCGGATGCTTTTATGGACATTGGTATGGGGACGGTGAAGGAATATGTTGATGTGACTCCTACATGTTTCGACCTTCACAGGGATTTGTTTGGAGATCTTGGAGAGTTGGAATAGTGTTCTAGGATGTTATGGGGTGCATGTGCCCCTTTTGATTTCTTTCTTTAGTTTAATGTAGTACTTTTTACTTACTTTCCCTTTTGTGTTTATTTCTTTTCCATTCGAAATGCGGGTATTTGGATTTTGATTTCAATAAATATGTCACTTTTATTTTAGCAATTCCATAGATTTACAAGGTTTTGCAAATTATTTAGACAAAATCCATTTTTTAGGATTCCCTACGTATATTCCCTAAGAGAACTTAGTTTATAATCAGGTCGTGCGTAGTTCTGGCTTAGAAAACAATTTTTAATTACCGGATTTAAGCAAATAAGTCTGAGTGAAACGTTGTTTGCATTAAACTTGGTTAGTTGACAATTGCACAGAAAACTCGAAATTTTTTGCGTATGTGTGTACGTACCCCCCAAGTGTTCGAGATTTTTCTACAAAAATGTAGGAAAAGTCTGAAGCACTTAAGTTTGGGCGCTAGAATTTTCTAGCGTGTAGCAGGCTAGCGTTTGAAAATTCTAGCGCGGCTCTTGCATGCGCCAGAATATTCTAGCGCGAGGGTGGTTCGTTCGAGCATTGTTCATGCTATTTTTTTGTGTAATCTAAAAATTTGATCGTGCACTATAAGATGACTGAAATTAAGTATGCTTTGCAAAACTTTTTTTTTGTGTTCGTGACTTAAGACGGTTTTATGAATGCTGCTTGCATGGGTTAGATTTTTTAGATCAATTTGTTCAAGATAGACTTGACCCCTTTTTTTGTATATCCACTTTTATCGGATTCTGTTTGTCCCTTATTTAGAGAATAATATGGGTTTAACTGGACTTTTTGTAGCTAATAGTAGAGTATTGGCCAAGGGGTGTTGGTTTGTCTAGGTGATAGCTATCCTGGGTTTAGGTCTTGGATTAGACCCGGGATTCTAGCTTGGGCGCAGGTTCATTTGTGATGAATTTGGGTCCTTCTCCGGTGGTCATCTCAAACTTAATTCCCCTTGTGGTGGTCCATTTGATTGTTCTACACCAACCGTTCTTGATTTCTACAGCAGTGGTAGGTGACAGAGTGATTAACTAGATCGGATCAAAGTTCTCAACTTGTAGGGCCAGGGTGGTCATGTCGGGTTTGTCTTCGAATGACCTCAGTTCACTGAAAAGTAATTCTCAAGGCTTGCTCTTGTATGGTTAGCTTATCTTCAGGTCCTTCGAGAACGAGGTAAAGTGCCTTGCCCAAGAGGTCGCAATCATGGAAAATCTCGAAATCGAGTTTTCGAATGTCGTCGTTAACGAGTGGTTCAGGGAAACTGTAGCAGGGATAGTCTTAGCCTTCTCGCACAAACATACCATTCAATGTCAGCTGGTATGGTTGTAGAATAGGCCTCCTAAGCTCATGTCCGTTTTCGGATATTATTCTTTCCATGCGCATTTACCGTTTGCGCAGGGTTGTTTCTCCTCTTTATGGTTGATAACTTAAACCAAAGAGAAGGGATAAAATAGGTAAAGGGAGATAGGTTATGTCTTTCTCCCTTATGTTTAGTGGCATCCCTGGGAAATACTCTTGGGAAAGCATCATTTTAATTATTATTTGTGATGCTCGAGGACCATGAATGCTGGATCGTATGCCTCGATGGCTTGAACTGTTTCTTCCATTTGAAAGCATATAGATTTTCTCCTTTGCCCGTGACTTCAGCCATAGAGCAGCTGACGTCAAGTGGTGGGGCCTTGGATAAATATTGCTTCTCGGTTGTGGTTGAGTTTAACCATTTGATGCAAAGTTGATGCTACAACTCCTAAGTCGTTGACCTAGGGGCGTCCAAGTAAAAGGTTAAATGTGGGTCTAATGTCCACTACATGGAATTCTGTAGTTCTCGCTATAGGTCCTGTTTGGATGGAAAGGTTAACTTTGCCATGTATCGTTCGTTTTTAATTATCATAAGCCCTTATTCCTTGGTTAGATTGTTGAAAATAAGCATTTTTTAGGCCTATGAATCGATCTGTTCGGAGTGGATAGAAGTTTACGAATAAACAGTTGTCAACTAGTCCGAGAGAGATGTTCTGACCTTTGCATCCGATTACTAGGTATAGTGCCTTGTTGTGGGCATTTCATTCTTAGGTTAAGTCCTTTTTCGTGAAGACTATTGCCCGGTCTTCTATGTCCCCAGTAACTTGGTTCACTAGTTAGTTTGGAGTGATGTTAGTGGGGACTGAAACATGGTCGGAGGACCTGATCACTTTATCGCGATGTACCTTCAAAATGCACACTAAATCCCAAATAGTTATTTCTGTTTTGGTTTTCTTTAGCTATTTTAAGAAGAGATCTTCGATTGCTTCCGCCACGGTGTTAGGCCGTGTGTTTTCGGGAGTTTGCCAAACCGAGATATCTCCCAAATGTGGCGGGTTGATATCAGGTTGGTAGATTCTTCCGGATTGATGAGCGACATTTATGTCGCTCTTAGCTTAGGATTTCATGTTAGTTTATTGTGCTTTTTCATAGTTTTTATAACTTTTCGTATGATTTTTATAAGTTTCTTTCCATCTTGTGTTTTATAGGTGATTATGGTGAAATATGATGGAAAACAAGTAGAATTGAGCCAAAACAGGGCATGTGCGACCGAACAGAAGTTCGTGCGCCCGAACAGTGCTGAACTGGTGGATTCATGGAAGATGGAGCTTTGTGCGACCGAACAACCCTTTTTGTTCGATCGCACAAAATCCCCTTTGTGCTATCGAGCTTTGTTAAACGGTCGCACAAATTGGATTTTGGAGACAGAATGCCCCAATTTTGGTAAATGACCGCACAAGAATTTGTGCGCCCACACATGACAAGCTGTTCGACCAAATTAGAGTTCGAAGAAGACATGGGCCAAGAAAAGATCATTCGACCGAACATGATTCTCTGTTCGGTCGCACATGACGAAGGAGTTCATCTTCGCTTTGTTTGCTCGCACAGGATTTAAAGGTTGCTCGAATAAGCTTTCTGTGTTCGATCGCACAGAGGGTATGTGCGACCGAACAGTTGCACGGGCTGCAGATTTTCGAATTTAAGCTTCTATTTGGGGAAACTTATAAATAGATTTTTCATTTTAATTTTAGAACATTCAATTTTAGATTAACATTTTTAGAATTCCAAAATACATTTTTAGCATTTTCTAGAGAGAGAAACTAAGTCGTTACATAATCATGATTGCTTGATTGTTTAGATCGTTTCCCTCGATTTCCCTAGCCTATCCCCGACTCCCTAGAATTTCCCTATATTGATAATTCGTTTAATCGTTAGCTTTAGTTTTCTTAGAATATAATTCAAACCAAACTTTTGTCCAAACTAGCTTAACACCTTGACTCAATGCACACCGTTTCTATGGGACGATCCTTATACTTGCCGCTATAGCAATATAGCCGGTTAGTTAGTGGTTTATAAATTTTGTTTGGTCAGGTGGTTTTCTTTTCAACGACGGAAAAACACCCTATCAAAATGGCGTCGTTGCCGGGGAACGGTCGTTGTTATTGAGTTTTGTTGAGACTAGTTTACCATTAGAAAAAAATACAAAAATATTGCATTCTTGTTTTGCTTTCTTTTCCTTTGCAATACTCACGTGTTTCTTTGAGTTTGTATGATTGATAGGGGTCGTGCACGTCAAAGGTCTCTCCACCCTCTTGACCTTGAATTGGAGAGGACACTAAGGAGATTAAGGCGCGTTCGAACTCGCTCATCAAGCCACAATCGGTTTGAATGCTTGAGTGTAGGTGTGGAACAAGAAGATAGTGAGAAAGCCTTTGTAACCATGGCGCTCCTGGTTAAGAATTTGGGTATACTGGGAGCATTTGAAGCAACATGCGGTATCCAAGCTCCCAGAACTAATGCAAATAACTTCGAAATCAAACCCGCTTTGATTAACTTGGTTCAAAGCCATCCTTTTTGTGGGAAGAGCAACGAGTCACCACATGAGCACCTAAAGCAATTCGAACATTATTGTGATACAATCAAACACAATGGTGTGACTTCGGACTATGTGCGGTTGACTCTATTCCGTTTCTCTCTCCTAGGGCGAGCTAGCTATTGGCTTGACAAGGAGGTCAAGCCAAATTCACTTCGCACTTGGAATGAAGTGACTAGCGCATTTTTGAGCAAGTTCTACTCTCATGGCAAGACGGCGGAATATCGCCACAAAATTCAATCATTTGAGCAAAAGCGGGACGAATCGCTTTTTTAAGCTTGGTACCGATCCAAAGAATACCAAAGGGAGTGCGCTCACCATGGGATCCCTAAGTGGTTGTTACTTCAAACCTTCTACTTGAGATTGAGCCCAACCTCCAAGATGAGTCTAGATGCGGGGGCGGGTGGTCCCATCATGAACAAGACCGAGGATCAAATTGAAGAGATAATTTAGGATGTGGTCCAAAATTATCAAGCTTGGCACGTTGGTGCAAGGGACTATGATGGCAAGGGTAGGAATGATGATGGTAAAGGGTCGGTATATGCTATGGAGCAAGCTAGGATCATTGAAAAGCTTAGCTCGAGATTGGAAAAGATAGAGAGCACACCAAGTCAACCACCATCTCAAAAAACAATTCCACCGCCTTCGGCTACTCTTCTCACCAAGGGGAAGAGCAAGGTTAGTTCCTATGACACTATGCCTCCGGGCACATCTTTTTGTGATAATTGTCCAGATTTTTGTCATTTCCCTAATGCTTGTCCTTTGGTGCATAATGTGTCTTATGTGGATTATGGCCCTTCTTGTGAAGGTGATTTTGATATGGAATATGCCCATGCTTTGAATGAGAGGTCTAGAAATGATAACCCCAATAATCAAAACATTGATAGGCAAGCACCTAGAGGGCCCCCTATGTATGGATCCTACCAAGGCTATGGCCAAGGAGGTGGGTATGATAGTCAAGGCCGAGGTGGCTATAGAGAGAAAGGCTATCAAGGCCAAGCACCCTATGGTCAATCTCATGGTCTTGGCAATCAAGCCCAATACAATCAAGGTAGTTATAATCCTAACCATCAAGGTGGAGGGGGTTACAACTATTCTTATGGGCAATTTAGGGGTGCCTCTAGTGGGGGTTATCCTTTGAACTCGGGAGGTCCATATGGTGTGTCTCAATTTCCACCTCCCGGATTCAATGGGCCAAGGACCTATGGCAACCAATTCCAACAAAACCTTAGTTGTTATGGCAACGCACCTCCACCGCTCCCGCCTCTCAAGTCTAATCTTGAGGCTCTCATGGAGTCGTTTGTGGGGGTGCAAGCCAAGAAGAATGTTGAGTTTGAGGATGGATTCAAGCAATCCAACACTCACTTGAAAATGATTGAAACTCAACTAGCACAACTAGCTAGCACCATCAAAGAACAACAGGTGCATACTAGTCTCCCGCCCCAAGGTCAAGCACCTAAACAAATGTATTCGATAGTGACTAGCAGTGGGATGATTCTAGATGATGGTGCTAAGCTAGTTGATGCATCTTGCTCTAGGGGTAAGGATTCTAAGGGAAATGAGTCTCCGGACTGTGATGTGGCGGAAGAGGAGTCTCATGTCGATGACGTGATTGATGGTGTTATGTCGACCGAGACTACTCTTCCTCCTCTCCCAATTCCTCCTCCCCCCTACCCTCAAAGATTTTCCGGAAAAAAGCTAGATGATCAATTTCACAAGTTTTGGGAAACCATTAGCAAGCTATATATGTCATTGTCTTTCACCGAGGCGCTTAAGCAAATGCCACATTATTCTCGGTTCATGAGAGACATTTTGAGCGGAAAAAGGACTTGTGGCACCAATGAAACCGTGAACCTAATGGAGCATTGTAGTGCTTTGATTTCGAGCACGTTCCCCCCAAAGCTCAAGGATCCCCGGAGCTTCTCGATTCCTTGTAGCATCCAAGAGCTGAAATTTGACAACACTCTATGTGATTTGGGGGCGAGCGTAAGTATTTTGCCGTATAAAATTTATGAGAAACTAAGTCTAGGCGATCTCACCCCTACCCCCATGTCTTTGCAATTAGTCGATCGCTCGGTTATGTCCCCTTGGGTAGGGTTAACTATGTTCCCCTAGTGATAGGGATGTTGACTTTCCTCGTTGACTTCATTGTCTTGGACATCGATGAGGACGCGCATACCCCTATCATCTTAGGG
Source organism: Spinacia oleracea (assembly GCF_020520425.1). Taxonomy (NCBI): domain Eukaryota; kingdom Viridiplantae; phylum Streptophyta; class Magnoliopsida; order Caryophyllales; family Amaranthaceae; genus Spinacia; species Spinacia oleracea. The sequence goes on along the minus strand of NC_079490.1, from coordinate 102,348,805 downwards.
AGGCCATTCTTGGCTACGGCGGGTGCTCTCATCGATGTTCAAGGTGGCCTCATCACTTTGAAAGCGGGAGACGCCAAGGCTAGTTTCAAGCTTGCTATTGATGATCAATGTTGCTCTAAAATGAGAAGTTGCATGAAAATTGACACTATTGCTTGTGTTGAGCACCGTTATTCTTGTGCTAATTCTCCTAACAATCCTTTTGTTTCTAAGTGTGATGTTGAGATTGATTGGAAAGTCAAGAAGGATGTGCATGAGAGCTCTTTGGTGTTAGGTGACTCCTTTTATGAAGTCTTCACCATTCCCGACACATTCGGGATGGATCTTGATGATGAGGGGTCACACACTCCGGAAATCAATGGTAGGAAATGCATGAGCAAGAAGTCTAAGCAAGGCGATCCTACGCCTAGGAAGAATTGGTTTGGTCCCCATTCCATGAGTGGTGATTTTGGTAAGATGTTTGTGCCCAAAAGGGCAAAGAAGTGCATGTTGACTAGTGATGACCCAAAGTTGGGTGTGCTTGACCCCCCTTGACTTTTGGGGGGTCCGTCAAGATAATAACGTTAAACGTGCGCTACCCGGGAGGCAACCCGGTTGTCTGACTCTTAGTTTTAGTTTTCGTTCGATTTGGTGCATTATTTCCCTTTTGTTAGCTTTATTTTCATTTTAAATAAAAAGCTTGATTTAAAATTGCAAAATCAGGTTTTGTGCGACCGAACAGCCCTTTTTGTTCGGTCGCACAAAACTGATTTTGAGGTCAGAATGCCCCATTTTTGGTAAACGACGGCACATAAATTTCTGTTCGATCACACAGGTCTGTGCGATCGAACTCCTGTTTCTGTTCGGTCGCACACTCGGGCGGGGGCCAACTCTGATCCCTTTTCTTCAAAAAAATCGCAAACCCCATTTTCTATTTTCATTTATCTCGACTCTCTTTCTCACTCTCAACTCTATTACTCTCTTTCTCTTACTTCATACTCCTTCTCCTCATCAATCTTACTCCATTCCCATCACTAATTTCACTTTCCACACATCAAATTCACTCAATCTCATTCATCCCAATCCCTAAATCCCCAAATTTTCAGAATTTTTGCAAAACCCCCAATTTCTAGGGTTTTTGGAGAAAATTGTCAAATCGTGTGCTTGGTGAATTTGGAACTCTATAGGCTACTTGGGATTGATCCTTGACCACTTCCTCTACTTGTGGTGATGATTTCTTTCCTTTGATTCTTACATTTCATTCCAAATTTTACCACGTTCATGTTATTTTTGATTTTCTGAAATTTGTGGTTTTTGGGTGATTGTTGATGCATTTTTTATTATGTGAATGATCTTTAATTGTCTAGATGAGATATGCATGTTTAAGTCCTTATTCTACTTGAGCTCTAGACTTTTTTGAGATGATTAAGTGAAGTTTTGGCTAATTTGATTATGCTTGTTTGTGGAAGTGATGGTTGTTTGATTGTGGATAATTGTGTGGAGTAATGTTGTTGGTTTACACTTGTTTAATAGTTAGTATAGTGTTTGCTTGGTTGTGATAATTCTAGCTAGTTTGATAGAGATAGTTTAACTTTAACTATTGTAGTTGTTTGCTTGTTATAGTTTGTGAACTAACTTAGTTTCTCCTTCTTTCTGTGGGTTGGTTTGTTTTTCGTTTGCTTTTGTAGATTTTGCTTTGCTTAAACTCATCATTCAATGGCACCCAAGCGCTCCAAGAAGAACCCTACCGCCTCTACATCAAACCATACCGCCTCTACATCAAATAGAAAGGCACCGGCTCCTCCGGGCATCGAGACCTATGGCATTGAGTTCCTTGAACAGAGATCTTGGGAATTCTTTGAGCCGCTATCTAAGAGGGCCATAAAGCCCACCAAGTTCTTCCATAGGGAGAGTGTTCGTGCCTTGGGGGTCGAAGCGGAAGTTGATAAGTTGATCAAGGGACTAGGGTGGGAAGAGATCGTGAAATTTAGTGCCCCAACTTACACAAGGTTGACCTTGGAGTTCCTCTCCTAGGCCCGAAAGAATATTGTGCAAGATGAGGACGGGGATAGTGTGATAGAATTGAGCTTTCAAGTCTTCGGCCGCCAACACAAATTGACCAGCAATGAAATCAATGCCATCTTTTCCATTGATTCGGAGTACGGGCTCATCACGAACCCAAGGACCGAACGTGTGAATGACTATGATGAGCATAGTTGGTGGAGATCGCTCACCGGAGAGAGCGGGAAGTTCTACTCTGCATCGGCCAAAGCTTCTTCATTTCACCATCCGGCCATTCGTTACATGAGCCGCCTCCTCGTCTACGCCCTTTTCTCAAAGGGTGCTACCGGTGCCTTGTCGGGCACGGAGCTTGGTGGTTTGGGGTTGGCGACACAAGAGGAGCAAGGGGTCCTTGATTTTGGCCAATTGCTTATCTCCCGGATCATTGAGGTTCGGAATTGCCACTTGAACATGGCCGACATCCTCCTAGGTGGCATGCTTACTCTTCTTGTTCCGGCTCTACCGAACAACCCTCATGCCATGGAGATTGATGCTTTGACGCCCGTTCCCGGTGGGGAGTTCTTGAACGTCCGGGCGATGTATAATGCCATGTGGCTCCATTACACGGTCAACGAGGAGAAATATATTTGGCTTGTGAAAAAAGCCGATTGGTGCTATCTTCCACACCCGTTCATTACTTCATGGTCCTCTAGTGTACGTTACTTGCTTCCTCGGCATCGCAATTTCACCACCACCGCCACCACCACCGCCGGGCCTTCCACTCAAGCTCCTCCTAGATCTCCTAGTCCACCTCCCGGTCCTTCCCCGAATGCGGGTGGTATGTCTTCTTCCTCTCCTTTTGATTTGACTGGCTTGCAATCCACCCTTGCGGCTATCTTGCAAGGCCAAGAGGACCAAGCTCGTACCTTGGCCTCTCTTGCTCCTCAACGGAGCTGCGCGGTGGATTCTTATCCCGATTTTGACTCGTCATACTACCGTAGGCGGGTGTACGACTACTACGTTGACAAAGGGGACTTTTCCCCCTATGTCAACTATCCTTATCACCCTCCCCAACAAGGGCCCGTCCCTAGTTGGAATGAGGAGCGTACACCCACTTATCCGTATTGGACGGGCCCCTCCCAACCCGGTGTCACTCCCCCCTCCTTTCCGCCCTATGATTATACTATGATGGGAGGGAGTGACTACCGTGGTGATCCGATGTATCCCACACCCCCACCGGTTGATCCGCCTGATGGTTGGCCCAAGGATTTCACCGGGTGGCCCAAGGATTATGTTGGAGGTTTGGATGGGCCCCGAGGAGAGCCTCCCCATGGAAACTACCCCCTTAACCCCGAGTATGCTTGGCCTCCCTATACCGATGCTTCGGGTCCCGATGTGGAACCCACCTTCAATTTCACCCCTTTTACGGACGAAGAGGCTCATGCTCATCGTCTTAAAATGGATGAATATTGGAGGCTTTATGATCTTGAGCATCAAGGAGAGGGCCAAGCACCTCTTAGGGTTCCCTCCACTTCTCCCCCATCTTATATTGTGATGGTATGCTTGTATTTAGCTTGGGGGGAGAAGTGTGACGAGGGGTTTGCTATGAGGAGTTTTTGATGATTGTTGGTGTTGTTGATCTTCTTGCCACTTCGTGTGGTTTTATATATATGATGAGTTTATGATGGTTTTGGGTTTGTTTTGGCCATTTGGCCTTGTCTACTAACATCTTTTCTTGGTTGCTTTTGAGTGTTACTTTTGGTATGGTTTCTTTGAGGTGGGTTGGCACTTTCCACCATTGCCTTGTTCGTCGATTTTTCGGTGAGTTTTGTTCGGTTTTTACCAGTTCTTTGCGGGACTTGCTCCCACAGCATATCCGGTAATATCCTTCTATCTCACATGCATTCTTTAGGACGGGCATATTTCTTGTGGGGAATTTGGTTGGATGGGTAGTTGTTCCCCTCCATAGTCTTGTTTTAGGCCTTGGGGACATGGCCTAATTTAAGCTTGGGGGGAGTTTTGTTGTGTGGTTGCCAATTTGTTATGCTCATTTCTTTGAAATCATACCATTGTGTGCACTTGTATATACTAGTTTCTTTGTTCTTAGTTTGATTTTAGTTTCTTTTAGTTTCGTTCGTTTTCTTTTGTTTCTTTTTGTTTTCCTTTTGTGTGATTTCTTCTTTTCTTCCCTTTTCTTTCCTTTTTCTTTGTTTTCCTTTCCTTTTGTCAAGGCAAGTTTTTCTAGGTTTTCTTAGGCATTATTCTTGATTTGGGCAAATAAAATTGGAACTTGTAGGCTAGAATGCTTTTATTCCTAATTGGTAGATGTTTGCAAGGTTTTCAATATCTTGGGTCGAATCTAGGATTTAGGTGTTAAGAAAGTCGGTTAGAACTTTAGCTAGCATGAGTCTTGAACCCTTGGTTTGTGGTAAGATGGTGTCGATCTCTCTAGTGACTTGAAACCGGAGAGGGTAGTATTTGCTCCCATTGGTGAGGATCATGTTCACATTAGCCCAAACACATGTTTAAATATATTGAGTGGCATGGATCCTTGGAATTGACTTTCTTATCTCCCGAATTTGACTATTTCCTTCCCGAGACCGCGACCGAACTACTTTAGGGGACGATAGAGGCATTTCTTTCGGTGACTATTTTTCTTTCTAGTTTAGGACTTTATTTTCTATTTTTCTCACATATTTTTGTTTGCATTTTCCCCCTTGCTAGCCATTTTAGCCTTTCCCCTTTATTTCTTATAAGCACATTACAAGCCTAATAGCCTTTGTTTTATTTTCACCCTTAGAAGTGATAGTGAAGCTTTGAGTTATGATGCTTGATGGTTTTGAATGATTATGCAAAATTGAGGAATGATTGTTATTGGTATGAATGGCGAAGTTTGGGAATTATGTTGTATATAGTGAATAAATGATGCATATGCAAAAAGAGAAAGGAAAGTTTTGAAAAAGCCAAAAATAGAGAAAAACAAGGCAATGAGAAAAGTTTCAATTGAAACACAAAAAAAAAAAAAAAAATCAAATCAAGAAAAGTGCAAAAAGAGTTTTAGTGTAGCTTTGTTGTTGAATAAGCTTGGGGGTACCCCAAATAAGTGGTACGAGTTTGTTTTGGTTTGATTTGCTTGAGTTGAGTTCATTCATTGCGCTTCACTTTAGGTATGAGCACCAATTACCAAATTTGTTCCACACCTTACCCCTAGCCTACGTTACACCCTAAAAAGTCCTCTTGACCCTTTTGAGTTGAGTCTTTGTCGGTGGAGGGAGGATTTGATCAAATTTATGGAATGAGATTGTCATTCTAAGATGTCGGGTAACCTTCTCTTCTCCCTTCCAATTCTTGTTTTCCGGCGCCTTCGCGGCGTCATGAGAAAATATTCTTAAGGGTGGATGGGATCTAGAGATTTGACGTGGTATGCTCGGTTGAAGGGGAATTGATAAGTGCTTGCCCTTAGTTCTCTTTGCTTGGCATTTGAATCTTTCACTCGATTTAGGACATTGGTTAGCGTGCTTTCGTTTATTTAGTTAGTAATATTAGCATTCTTTTGTGCTTGTTCCATAATAAATGCCCTTTTCTTGAATTTTGTAGTTTCATTTTTCATTTTTCTTTCTTTTCTATTTTCTTTTCCTTTCTTTCTTTTTCTTTTCTTTCTTCTTTCTTTTCTTTCCTTTTCTTGGTTTATTTTTCATTTTAGGTCTTGCCTTGATTCAAATTTTTGGAAGAGTTATGGGTGATTCTCTTTGGAAACCCTTGCGAGATCCCACTCGCCCTCATGAGCGATTGTGGGGTTTAAAGAGCTTGTTGCATGCGCTTAAATGTAACCGTGATTCCTACGAAAGTGAGTTAGGATGTATATTCTTGTAGTTCTTGTTTTTGTAGTTTTTAGAATTTGAATAATTTCTCATTCTTCCCTATTCCGTGCTTGGTTTGCTAGAGACTAGCAAACTCCTAGCTTGGGGGAGTTTGATGAGCGACATTTATGTCGCTCTTAGATTAGGATTTCATGATAGTTTATTTTGCTTTTTCATAGTTTTTATAGCTTTTCGTATGATTTTTATAAGTTTCTTTCCATCTTGTGCTTTATAGGTGATTATTATGAAATATGATGGAAAACAAGTAGAATTGAGCCAAAACAGGGCATGTGCGACCGAACAGAAGTTCGTGCGCCCGAACAGTGCTGAACTGGTGGATTCATGGAAGATGGAGCTTTGTGCGACCGAACAGCCCTTTTTGTTCGATCGCACAAAAGCCCCTTTGTGCGATCGAGCTCTGTTAAACGGTCGCACAAATTGGATTTTTGAAACAGAATGCCCCAATTTTGGTAAATTACCGCACAAGATTCTGTTCGACCGCACAAGAATTTGTGCGCCCACACATGACTAGCTGTTCGACCAAATTAGAGTTCGAAGAAGACATGGGCCAAGAAAAGATCATTCGACCGAACATGATTCTCTGTTCGGTCGCACATGACGAAGGAGTTCGTCTTCGCTTCGTTTGCTCGCACGGGATTTAAAGGTTGCTCGAATAAGCTTTCTATGTTCGATCGCACAGAGGGTATGTGCGACCGAACTGTTGCATGGGCTGCAGATTTTCGAATTTAAGCTTCTATTTGGGGAAACTTATAAATAGATTTTTCATTTTAATTTTAGAACATTCAATTTTAGATTAACATTTTTAGAATTCCAAAATACATTTTCAGCATTTTCTAGAGAGAGAAACTCCTTGCTTTGAAGCTTCAAGTTGTAATTTCTTCAACTCTCTTTCAATTTCTTGCAATTTCAATTCAAATTCTTAGTTCCTTGTTCTTGCTATTTTGCTTTTGTTCTTTAATTGCTTTTAGTTCTTGAATTCCTCTTTGCTTTGATTTTAGTTTCATTGATTCTCAATTCTTTAATTGATTTTGCAATTGAATGTTCTACTCTTTGATTCCTTCTTTCTTCTCCTTCAATTACATGATCACTGGCCTAGAATTCATGAATTTCCTAATTTCTAGCATGTGTAGTGAGTAGACTTAGGTTAGGGAAAGGGGAGAATCTAGGGGCTTAATTAGGGGAAATTGATGGTTGAATGTTGATTGATTGTTGTACTTAAATTTGATTTGGTGATAGGATATCCATGCCTAATTGAGTGGTAGTTGCAAATACTATTTGATTAGGATTTGATTCGAATGCATAGCTTAGGTTTGGCAAGACATTGTGAGCCTAATTTGTGTAAGCTCTTCCATAGATTAGACGATTCGCGTGCCCCATCCGAGAGGTGGCTGGCATGTCATTCGATTCTATTCCCCTATGCACTAAGTCGTTACATAATCATGATTGCTTGATTGTTTAGATTGTTTCCCCCGATTTCCCTAGCCTATCCCCGACTCCCTAGCATTTCCCTATATTGATAATTCGTTTAATTGTTAGCTTTAGTTTTCTTAGAATATAATTCAAACCAACTTTTGTCCAAACTAGCTTAACACCTTGACTCAATGCACACTGTTTTTATAGGACGATCCCTATACTTGCCGCTATAGCAGTATAGCCGGTTAGTTAGTGGTTTATAAATTTTGTTTGGTCGGGTGGTTTTCTTTTCAACGACGGAAAAACACCCTATCAAAATGCAGCAAGCTCCCAAAGGGCTCTTGTCATTTCTTGGCTTGCATACGTTTGGAAGAGGAATGATGTTGTCCTCTATCATGTCTTGAATTGTGTTCTTGAGGTACTAGCAACTCTCGACATCATGGCCATTCCCCCTGTGATATTTGCAGTAGGAAGAGGAATTCCAGTATTTAGATTTGTCCGCGGGCTCGGGCGTTGGCGACATTGGAGAAATTTTCCCTTGAGCATAGATCCTATCATAAGCTGCTTCTAAAGTCCACCCTAGTGGGGTGAACTTTCGGTCTCTAACCCAGCGTTTGGTTCTTGGAGGGTTGTTACCTCGAAAGCGTGAACTTCCTGCACTTAGGAGGATTCACCCTTTTTGTATGTATTGTTTCGAGTTGTATAATATGGTTTTGCCACAGCTTTTTGGTTATTCTTGACGAGATCGTCCTCTATTTTAATGCCCACATCATATACCCTTTTGAAAGAGTCTAGGCCAAGGTATCAAATGTTTTTACTATAGGCCGGGTCCATATTATCAACAAATTTTTGGACCAGTTCCGATACATGGGGCCTTTGGATTATTTAGGCCGCTTCATCCCTCCATCTAGAAAAGTAGGTCGTGAAACCTTCGTTCTTCTTGTGATAAAGAACTTCTAACTCATACATGATAACTTCAAAGTCCATATTGAATGAGTATTGTTATTTGAAAATGTTGGTGAAATCTTCCCTAAGTGGGGAAGGTTTTTTGTTCCTGGTGATAAAAACCAATGTAGTGGAGTCGATTCTAAGGACAGAGGGAAGGTTGGTACGTACATGGACTTGTCCACATATTTGAGATTCATCTCGCCTACTAAGCTTAATAGGTGTTCCTGGGGTTATCAGTCACCTTAAACATAGGTAGATCAGATGAATTGAATTCTTCTTGTAGTTTTCCAGAAAGATGTTTAGTATCGAGTGAGAAGTATTTTCTTCCCATAGTCTGTTGAATGACCATTTTCTTTATCTTCTTTTCATTATCGAGCTCATTTTGGACCTGGAAGCTACTAAGGTTTGATTTTCTATGCGGAGTTGTTCCATAGTGGTAGCCATTTGTTTTAGCGGTGCTTGGAGATCTCCGAGCCACATGATGTTACTTAGTGCATGAGGGAATTGAGGCTGGAAGATTGTAGACCCTGGAAAAGGAGAATGATGAGTCGAGACAGGAGTTAATACTTCTGCAATCGGGGTAGAAATTGGGGTGGAAGACTCGAGACTCGTTAACCTTTGACCTTTAGTTCGGCACCAAGAAGTGGAACCGACCCTATGCATTAGACAGCTATTTCAGGATTACAGATTTTATTTGGACAAATTTTGGTCTAGACTCGGAATGGTTTTTGTAAAGAAGCGGTTTTCGAAAACGAGATTAGGTGAAAGTCAAAGTTATACTAGCCTGAATGGTACTATGCCAGACATTAATGTTATTAGAGGAAAAATAACTACTTTACGAATTGATTTTTTTTCAGTCACGTATATTAAGAAGTCATTTTATAAGAACTGAACCAAGGAGCGCTGGAAAATTCTAGCGCTGGTTTGAGCAGCGCCATTATTTTCTGGTGCGGATGTGTTCTGCGCTGGAAATTTCCAGCGCCCGCACGTCCTTTGTATCTTGTTCTTGCAATTGGTTTTTCATTGTTTTGGTAGTTAGACTTTCTCGTAGCCTTATTTTTACTGATCCAAGCCCTTTGTTTGATCGTCCGTGCACTCAAACATTCAGCAATCCAGCACGAAAATGTAATTTGTACGTACTAACTTTTGGGATTGATTTATAAACGTTGATTCGGGTTACTGTTTATGGCCATATTTGATCAAGCTTAATTTTGTGAAAATACCTTCGGCGCAATTTTAAATATGCGCGTTTAAAGTGGGTATATTTAGCTAGACTTACGTAATACTTAAGGCAGATGCGTATTTTAGTCTTTTGAATCAGTCCGACGAATACCAAACCTAACTTTTTACTTCTAATTTTACAGACTTAACTGCACGGTATAAGAATAAGACGCGCTGGAATTTTGAAGCGCTAATGTTGGCAGCGTTGCTTTTTATGGCGCGTGTTAGTCAGGCGCTACCGTGCGTGACAGATTTTTGCTTTGTTATTTCGAGGCAGTTTACGCTGCAAATTTCTGGCAGAGACACGTTGGAATATTGTAGGGTGGCGTTGGAGTGCGCTGAAAATTTATGGCGTGTGTTACAGGGATGCAGAATGTGTATTTCCGATTCTACGATTCGTAGCTTTTATTCAATTTTTGACGTTTTAACATTTTTTATTGACCTTAGTAACGTTGTTGACCCTAAACTATGTGTCTGGTTGGTTAATTTCACATAGCACGTAAGATTTCTACACAAAAATAACACCAAGCATGAATTCAGGTATAACGCACATTGAATTTTGTATGTAAGTTATGAGAGCTTGATGAATCTTGTTTAAGACTCACCCAGGTCTCTAACTTGTTCAATATGTCAAGTGTGTGATCAACTAGATTTGACTTGATTTTTTCAATCCCACCCCGAAAAGAGGAGCCAAATTCTAGTTTCACACAAGTGATGTAATTGAATTTTGAACATAGAAAATCAAAGCTCGAAATATAGGAAAGTGCGCAAAATACCCCTACGGCTTTCGAAATTTTGAACCTTGACGGAGTCGCCACCAAACATATTAAGGGTCCTGTTTGAAAGGACCAAAGTTGACTCTTTTGGATAAGGCATTGAATCTTGAAACCGAATGTGTGAGATTCGGGTACGGGAACGAACCGCTTATTTTGGTAGGCTTTAAAAATACATTCAAACACAAGACAAGGATTGTTTTGAGAAATCCTAATCATGGCACTAGGTTGGTTGAATCATGCATTTTAGAAACTGTAACGCCCCGACTTTTCGATACCTTAATTATAGGTAATAAACCGCACTTAACTGATCATTGGCAGCGAAAATAGACATAAAATAATCCTGGGACCTATGGGTATGGGCCCACAAATAAAATATTCCTTAATAACATTCCATAAATAATACAATATTCCCAAAAATAAAATAATAATCAATATTCTCATAATCAAAAACTCAATAACAAGATTTCCATAATAAATAATTTCTCGTCTCGATATCTCCAAAATAAATTACCAACTCCAGTAATAACTCTCATTTGAGCAACTTGAGCTCCTTAATCGAACCTGTGCATCATCATAAAAATAGAAAACAGGAAAAATACAGAAAATAAAAAAATGAGTGGAAAACTCAGTAATGTTACTCCAGCCCGTCAAAACGGTTTTATTTTGAAAATCATTTGGCACATATCAATCATTAGCATTTATTGTTCGGAAATAACTAACTTAATCTCGTTATCTTGAAAACTGTGTCGGCAAGGAATCATTTCCTTTACGGCTCATTGGCAAGTACAGGCTTTGGCGGGACTTTTCTTACATCTTGTCAGGGGGGAACTGTTTCCCAAACTTTAACTTTAACTTGCCTCTACCGGTAACTCTCGCCCATTTACTAGTTCAGTTCACTTTTCCAGGCCGACAAAAGCAACATCGTATTTCTTTAAAATAACTTTATAAATATCGTCATTATTCCCGAATAAGGGCTTTAACATCATAAAATAATAACATATTATCATAATCGTACTTATAAACATTAAATCATACATCATGCCATTAGCACATAAATCTCATAATAATCACATAATCACATATAAACATACTTACGGACATATAAAGCTTAAATGCTGGACATAAAAATTACATAACATGTACGGGCCTGTAAGATAAAATGCTAGACATAATAATTACCTCGATCGTAAACCCATATGGTTAACTTATTACCGGAACTCATGCTCTGGACTTCCTTAATTCGTGATAAACATTCCATTCTTTAATCAAAGTCAAAGATCTCCAAAATAATATACGAAGTAATGTAGGAGTTAGGAAATATTCACCAACTAAACTAAATGAAGGAACTATAATTAATTAGAAATCTAGAACACTTACTTAGCCTTGCTTGACCGAAACCCACTATATGAAATACATTGACTTGGCCCAACTACCACTAACAAATTAGCATCCCTCTACACTTTTATATTATTTGGACATAACATGGAATGAAAGGCAATGGGCAACAGCAAAAAGCAATGAAGGAAAATAATAGAGGAACTTCACAACAACAACAGTACACCGCAGCAACAGGGGCCGCGGTGCGGTGGAGTTAGCGACGGAGAGTGGGTGCCGCCTGGTCGGAGGTATGACAGGTGGTGGTTGGAAGTGGTGGCGGCGGCCAGAAGGTACCTCCGCGGTGGTCGAGTGGAGGGGAGAGAAAATGGGTATAATTCAATTGTTGGTTCCTTGAATTGGAGAACATAAACAATGGAGAAAAAGGAATGAAACCAGAAATATTAGCTTGAGTATGCATAGCAATGGAGTTTTCAGGCCTATTTATACAAATTGTTCACAAGGATGAGTCATGTAAGCAAAGAATTTTTCAGACATTTGTCTCTCCAAAATGTTGCCACGCAAGGAAGGAGAAGGATGAGGTGAAATTGCTATGAACTTGGACTGAATTTAGGAACAAATTAGTCAAAATAACTTGTTGTCCAACTTCACCATTGCCACGTACAGAGGAAGAAATGAGAAAAGTGAATTTTGCTTTGTACTTTAGAAAAGAAATAAGTCAAAAGCTTGTTGGTTAAGGCCTTCCCTCCACGTAAGATGAAGAGGAAGAAAATGGGCTTGTTTGTCTTTGGAGAAATAAGGGTACAAATGAAATTTCCAATGGTTAAAAGATCATTTAAAACAATTGATTTGAAATATGGGTTAAACCCACGAATGATACAAGAATGAAGCACCAATACTTAGTATTATGTCTTCAAAGTAGAAATAATAAGATTTAAAATAGCTTAGAAAAAAGAAAAAAAATTAGGACGTAATTACGAAAATAATCATAATTACAGAATAATAAAACAGGCTAAAAAATACGGGGTGTTACAGAAACATTGAAATTGCTACTTGTATGTGGTAACTTTTCTTTAAAGTTAATTTAAGAAACCTAAGGCCGGTTTGACCAAAAATTATCTTCATTAAGCGTGATGTAACCTTTTGTATTTTGTTGTATTAAGCATGTTGGGTGATGAAAGCAATAAACACGTAGAGCATCATCACAAATAGAAAAGGAATTATTAAAAGGCGTACAACACCGTTTAGGTGCAAAACCACATCACCTTGAAAAATATGAGTAAAGGGTGAGATATTGAAATTGCGGTATTGAAATTGCGATATTAAAATTGCGGTATGGAAAAAGCACTATTATATTTTAAATCTGAACGCCAAGAAACTTCTTAATAATAAGTGTTCCCGACACGGATTCAATTATCTACTAAAATATTAACTTTAGATGAGTTGCTCATCTTGAAGTGTCATTGATTTTAATATTGAAATAGAACTTGAACTTTAATGTAGAACTTGAATATTGAAATTAGGAGGCTTGGTTCTTAAATATTAGACATTTCCATGTTAAAAGGCCTCACCTTTAATATGCTCCATCACTTGAAATTGATTCTAGTTTAAAGAGAAGTTGATCTCATTTAAACATCATTGAATATTGAAAATAGAACTTGTATATTGAACATAAAAATTTGGATGTTCATATGTTCTAGTTTGGAAAAGGGTTTGCACTTTTCCAAACATCCTTGAACTTGCATAAAGTTAAAGCTTTTTGAAGATTTAAATGATGATTGTTGTAAGGAAAACTTTCAAGAAATAATGAAAGCCTCAACTTACTAATCATATTTTTTGAAAACAAAGCATAAAGATTGAAACTTGAATCTTGTAAAAGGAGTTTGGAAGATCATTTGAAGGGGGTTTCAAGTATGAAATCCCCTCAAATATTAATCCTTTTGAGAAATTTCCTAGTTCAAGTGAGTATGAACATCACAAGAACATCATAGGATTAGTAAACTTGAAACGAGAAAGGTAGAAAATTGGATTACATCATACTAATTTGTATTAGGGATACGGTTTTACCTTGTTAGGGTTAGGCTAGATTTCCGATTTTTTTCTCCCAATGGCTTTGATGTTTTGAAGAATTGTAGGAAAAATGAAAGTTTTTGAAGATTGAATTTGTGTTTGTTGTTGAGAGGAAAAATGCGCATTACGACCTCGTACTCGGTTGAATCTAAGGTGGATTCAGACGTACTATGGACTTTCTACGGATGGGAGACATTTGGAGTCCTTTACTTGTTCTTGTTCGATTCGGGAGAATCTAGGGAAGGCACGCATCACAAAGTATGTATACTAAATTATGCTAATTGACTATGTGGCAATTAATTTGGATTCCTGGCTTTTATGGTTTTCCGCATGAATTATATTGTTCAGAACCTAACAGTTGCTTGTCGTGAAATAAAGGTTTGCGCCCAAGCATAGCTGTTACCTGCGTTGGGCTGGCCTTGCGCGCGTTTTTGCTCGCTGCTTGCTGGCCGCAAGCCCTTGCACGATGGCGCTAGGATGGCGATGTGCTGGAACTGCTTGCTGGCCCATGCAAGTTGACCTTGCATTGACGCCGGGCTGGCTGGCTGATGGCCCTTGCGATGGCGCTTGCCTTTCGGCGAGCTTGTGGGCTTGCCTCGTCCATGGGTTGCGACGCACGCGGCCTTTGGCCCGTGCTTCCGGCTCATGGATCAAGCTTCGCGTTTCTGATTCGTTTTGCGATTCCGACAATATTTCTTTCGAACAATATTTGCGTTTGCGATAATATTTCCGATTCCGATTACGATAATTTTTTCGTTTTCGGTAATATTTCTATTTCCGATTCGAACCATACTACCTTTTCCTTCAATATCCCCGATTCTGGTAATATTTAGATTTCCGATAATATTTACGATACGAACCATATTTATGTTTTCGGAAATATGTTCGTTTATGACAATATTCTCGACTTTGCCTTTTAATGATTTGTTTATCTCTCACTGAAACAAACATCCATCATTTCTGAATAACCATCTATTAGAGTATTTACTGAATATAATATACTCACCTAACTACTTGATTTATTCACATACTATTTGTGTGACCCGACGAGTTCAGTCAAGAGTAAGCTACATGTGTGATCAATATATCAATATTAATTCCACTTGATCTGAAGCTGTCTCCTGCTAGGCATTCCGATCACTTGATCTCAATGAATAATTAACTTGTTAATTAATCTGACTTGGATTTATTAGACTTCATATCAAATACATTAAATGCATACTTGAAGCATGGACATATTTCCTTCAGATATATCTACAGGCTTAGAATTCTCTTTGTTTTCTAGGTCTATCACACTACGGAAGTACAATGGGTTTCCCTTCTTGATTAATGACATTAGCTTCATTGCTGAAATGATTCCCACACTCCTAAGTTCCCAAAACGACGATAAGATACCACTATTCCAAGGCTTGACCTCAATTCCATTTTTTGCGTCTCACAATCAATCTTGGCCTTGACGTATTCAACCAGTCCATCCTTAGAATCACATCAAAGTCTCCCAACTTGAATACTACTAGGTTAGACGAAAACATAGATTTGGCTATTTCAAAGGCACATTCCTTGAATTTTTGTATACTTAACTACACACCCGGTTGGTATCATTTTGTGTACTTGAATCAATTCAGGTTCACTCAACCGTAGTTTTCTCAATGTCTCTACCGAAATAAAATAATAAGTTGCACCTGAGTCAAACAATTCTCTAACTAGAATAGAGTTAAAACAAAAAGTACCAGAAATCACGTTAGAAGACGAACTCGCTTCCTTCCGATTGATGACATTCAGCTTTCACAGAGCATTTCCCTTAACATATCCATTACCATTACCATTCCCATTTCCATTCTGTTGTTGTTGTTTTCCACCAGGATTTCCATTACCATTTATATGATTGTTACCTCCTTGGTAACCCCTTTGCTGAATTTCCTCTAAAATTTCCACCATTGCGGTTTTGAAATTTATTATTCTTTCTAGCCGTAGATCGATCCTTAGAGTAGCACTCGTACTCCCTATGACCATACTTTCCACATATTCTGCAAGTCACTAAGTTACTATCACAATCCTTCATAGGGTGATTCCTTGGGAACCACTTGTAGTAGTGGACTTCACTCACATTATTTCTAGGTTGATTCTGAAGGAAATGTGTCCTTCACCCAATGTGCATTAGTCTAATACAAAGAATTAATTCAGTAAGATCAAGTGATCGGAACAGCTAGCTGGAGCTATGTTTCCTATCAGTGAGTTCTAATCCTTATTAGGATCATAACGTACTCATGACTGAACCTACAAGGTCACACCAATGACATATAACAAATCGCCGGGTTAAATGAATCGAAAATTCATTTAATGGCTTTTAAGAAAATTAGTTCGAAAAACATAATTATACGATTAAACATTGGATCGTAAATCGTATATCGTATTGCGTATATTCGTAAGTTAGGCGAAACCAATAATCATATCGTATGGCATTGGATCGTCAAATGTAACACCCCGATAATTCTCTCTTTTCTAAAATAACTTTTTAGTATAAAACGTAGAGAATTATTAAGGCATTATCGCCCGTGTGAAAACGTAACGGCTTATTCAGAAATTTGCGGCAGAAAATATAAACTAACTTTAGGTTTATAAATAATCATTTATAGAGTTAATTCCCAAAACCAATCAACGAAAATAAAGTAAGGTAGATAGTACGACAAGTTTAAAGTCCAATTTAACAAACCCAAGGTACTTAGAAAATCAAAATAAATACAAGCTCTCTAATCCCGATCCCAATGATGCATCATCTTCAAACCTGTAGATGGGCAATGCTTATTGATCCTTAGAGACTGCTCACCAAAATGGGTCATCACAGGATCAATAAGGCATAGCCATGATCAACACACACAAACAAAGCACGTAATCGGCAAAGCTGAGTACTACATACTAAAACCATAATATTCCTAACATGATTATATTAAACGAACAACCCTAAAATGATACTAATAAAACATAAGTAAGGATAACCAAAATATATTGACTTGAAGACTATACTTGACTGAACTAAACATTTGTATCATTAACATTATTTTAATTGAAATAGTCAATGGACCGAGTTGCTACTAGAAGCCTTCACTAAGGAAGACGAGGTACCGGCGCGACTCCGTAACCCCAACGACCTGCGATATCGAGGAACTTTTGACTGAAATAGAACCGGTGATCAATCCGGCCCCGGGAAAAGCCATAGGCAACCTATGACCCCAACTCCTGATTGTCCGTCACTTCAGACGTGCACAGTCTAAAGATATTGCTACTCAGTTTCACTTTACATGATTTACAGATTAATACTTTGTTATGACTCAACAATCACATAAGTCATACAATCAACAATTAATCACAACTGTTTTTATCTTGGAATTAAGTAAGTGATCACAAAGGTATCAATCAAGACTCATTCCAATTAATTCAACCTTTCCTTTAACAATGATCAACCCCTGTATATGGGTATAAGTTTTCAACTTACTAAACAAGGTCCTCGGCCCTCACAAAGTAGTGAAAAGCTAAAAGGGAACAACGATCAATCGATCTGAATCAATATATATATAATATAATCTAGTGTTCCCAACCAACATGTTTGCATAAATCATCCATACTAACATGTTATAATTCTTATAAAAAAATATATGTTCAACATGTTCATCCAACAACATTAACATGTAAATTTCAGCATAACCAAGTTCATCGACAAATTCAACATGGTTTCAATAACAACACACATCTCCAAGCACACAGGTATGTACGTACCTTGTGTAAACAAATTGATAGGCTACTATAACAATCTCAAGGGTCGCCTACAAAGAATTCTCCACCTAAAAACAACCAATATAGATTCATATCAACTCACATTGAATTTTCAACAACATTAGGGTGCTTCAAACCCTTCCTAAACATAATTAGAACATTCCCCAATGACAACACTTAGCTACTAAACCTCCTAGCATAGTGATTACAACACTAATGATCACCAATTATCATAAACTTCAATAAAGCATCCTTTTTAAAATTCCAGCAATATAAAATTGTTTAAAACTTCACCAAACCATAATTAATATGCTTAAAATCATAAAAACAATAACTTTAATAACTTATAATCATTCTACCATGAATTTAAAATATTAAAACCTTAAAATTCACGCTTTAAATAATTCAAATTCTCGTTTCATTCAAATAATGTAATCTGAAATTTAATAATTCAATTATGTAAAATATATAAATCTGAAATTCGTAATTGAATAATAAAAACTAAACATTTAATTCAATAAAACATAAATTACATAATTAAAACATAATTTAAAACATTTCATTAACTTAGGATTTAAGAAATTAACCAAATCAAAGAGGAGAGAGGGAAACTGCCGGCGACAAGGGCGTGGCTGGGCGGCACGCGGCGGCGCACCAGCGGCAGCGAGGTGGTGGCGGCTGGGCAAACAAGCACAGGCACAGTATAAGCAACCAAGAAAAGAAAACGAAAGATAGAGAAAGAGAAGGAACGAAGGAGAGAAGAAAGCGGAGGAGGAACTACCGTGCAAAGGGGTCGACGATCCAGCGACGGCAAGATTCACGGCGGCTGCTGGCGGCGAGGAAAACTCGCGGTGGTTGTGTGTGACTCAACAAACAATAATGATTAGGGGAAGAAAAGAACTGAAACCAAAAGAGAAGGGGACGGACGAAAGAGAAGAACGAGAACGAAGAAGACTACCGTGTGGTCGGAGGACAGGCGACGAAAGTTGCAGCGGCTGGAGCGGAGCCGACGTTGGTGGCGGTGCTGTGAGAAACCGAAACCGATGAGGAAGAGAAGGGAAATAAATCTGGAAGAAGAAAAAAAGAAAGAACGACGAGGGAAGAGAGCGAATTTACCGGCGGCAAGCAGAGAGGGACGACGGAGGAGGGGAGCGTCGTCGGTGGTGGTCCGGCGGCTGGGCCGCAGCAAGGACAGTGACGTGAAGAGAAGAAAGGTTTTGAGGCTTTGAAATTCACGTGAGTTTTGCAAGGGGAGGGTTTTGGTTTTGAGTCTTTACGTGAAATAGAAAAAGGGAAAGATTGAGTTTTGGGTTTTATTGTTTTGGGCTTTGCCAAGTGGGCTTAGAATTAGGATTTAGTTTTAGGATTTCAATCCAAAATCAATTAGGATCGTTTTCTAAATTCAATCGGTTTTCGTAATTCGATTTCTTTTCAACGTAAAATTCTAAAATTACTTTTGATTTCATAAATCGTTAAAAATATTCAAATGTAATAAAACAAATATACGTTAATTATATATTTATTTCTAAAATTCATAATTTCTTATTTAAATATATTAACTATACGTTAAAATATATAAATAATGTTTGTAAATTTACGGGGGATTACATCAAATATGAAACGATAAATAATTTGTTGAAGGATAATTTAATCACAACACAAAGAAATAACCCACGAGCCAAGCGCACAAGCGCAAGGCCCATGCGCGCAACGCGCAAGCAAGCAACGCTGGACCACGGGCTTGCTGCCAGTGTGCGTGGAGAAGAGAGGAGCAGAAGCAACAGCGTTGTGGCCCCCGGCCCAGCAACGTGCTTGCTGCGCGTATTCCCTTCGCGGGGCTTGCTGGTCGGTCATGCCCTCTTGGCTTGGTCGGTTGGCTTGGTTGCTTTGTTAGGTTATTTTAATAACCTATACACTTATGTTTTCTAAGCATCTAATATACTCTCTAACCCTAGACATTGTGAGAACCAAAATTCTCTCTCTGCCTCCATTAGAGTGTTCTTCCCAAAAGTAACAAAACCTTGAATACAATCTAAGATATCAAGTAAAGGAACTACAATTAGAGTTATTTTTTCGTGTTCATAGACTAAACACGAGTATACGCTACAAACGTATGTTTTGCTTAAACTGTACTTTATACATGGTTCCAGGCTTTGGGATTGTTCCACTATCATGTTATTCGTTTAGCTGTAAATCCCTACACATTCTTGTTCCCACCATTGAAGTTTCAACTTCCATTATTATTCCCCTTGAACTAAAAGTTCACATTGGCCTTATGCTTCTTAAATCCACCTTGACTCTGATGGTTACGCCCGTTTTCGTGGTTACCAAAATCTTTACGCTTATAACAACCTGTAGCATCCTTTTCAGCCTTATCTTTCCTCACTTGCAGTCCATACAGATGAGCTTCCCTACCGTACAGAACATCTAAAAAAGTAAAAGTTTCCCTAAATAATTTCAACTGAAGATCCATAGTCAATCCATTCTCGAAACTCTGAGCGCGAAGCTCTTCTATAGAAACAATCTATGGAGCGAATCTAGATAGCTCAAATTTGGGGTAGTACTCACTGATCAACAAACTCTCCATTTCAGCTCTATGAACTCCCGAGCTTTCTGCTTCTTAAGGAACACTGGGTAAAACTTATCCCTCAAGGATTTTTTTTAAGGATTCCCAGCCAAAATCAGACAAGGCTCTTAAATCTTCCATACCTCGTTGCAACCACAAATCAACCTCTCCCCTAAAGTAGCATGCATCGCTATTCATCTTAAGGTTTCCAAGATGAATCACATCATTGAAAATCGAACCCTCTTAGCCAATTTTCTAAGATACTGGGTCAAACTCCCCTTGATACAACGACAAGTCACATTGTGATATTTTCTTGAACATTTTCCCAGCAGAGTCATTATTCAGAGCATTTCTACTTTGAGCTAGGGTTTGAGAAACCAAGGCCAACTGTATAACTACTTCACCTATAACATTCTCATTTTTCATTTTCCTCCTCCTGAATAAAATAAAACATTTACTTTAACGATTGGGTTTGACATGGACAACACTTAACTTACTGACCAACCAACAAAATCAATTCACATTGCATTAAATCTCTACACTTTAAAAAGTGGGAGATAAGTTACTGTTCCTTATGAACAGTAACCAATTGTTTATTTTTAACTAATTTGTCAACTAACTTTATTAAGGGCAATAGTCTTATTGAGACCTTAGTATAAACACTTCACTGCATATTTCTTAGAATTTTAGGTACTCACTCAACTCATACTCCTTAGTCTGATAATCTTGCTCCTACGTACGAAGTATATTTAGAGTTAGGTACATGTACCAAATGTCTTTTTTTTTTGTACTAACTTTATCAGTTTTGTTTATTTACGATTTAGTTCAACCGAGCGATAAGAAAAAAAAATCATTTCTGAGTACACCTAACTATAAATATAATTAGGAACAAAATAAATTTCTCACATACGTTTGCATGTCATTTTTTATTCAAATGAAATGTAGCACATGAATTGTATATAGTATGTTTCGAGTATCCAACTTGTCAAATTTTTTTTTTTAAAAAGGAAAATTACATTGAAATTAGGATAGCCTTATGTCATTACTATACTACAAGAAATTGATTAATTACCAACAGCTAAAATTGGTTGGTAAAACGCGAAAAACGGTTGGTAAAAGATTTTGCGACCGCCAACGGTCGCAAAAAAGCGGTCAGTTTTCACCTGGACGGTAATTTAGGAAACTCCAACTGGAAGGCGGTCGCTAAAATTTACCGACAGGATTAGCGACCGCAATAAACAGTGACTAAATTAGTGACCGCCAAGCAGTCGCTAATTTAGTGACCGCTAAGCAGTCGCTAATTTAGTGACCGCTAAGCAGTCGCTAATTTAGCGACCGCCTAGACGGTCACTAAATTAGCGACTGCTTTGGCGGTCACTAATTTAGTGACTGCCTAGGCGGTCACTAAATTAGTGACTGCCTTGGTGGCGGTCACTAAATTAGTGACTGCTTTGGTGGCGGTCACTAATTAGTGACTGCCTAGGCGGACACTAAACTAGTGACTGCCTTGGTGGCGGTCACTAAATTAGTGACTGCTTTAGTGGCGGTCACTAAATTTGTGACTGCCTTTGCGGTCGGTAATTATGCAAATATCATTTGCAGCCAATTTTGTAAAATCGCATATATACCTGTATTATATGCCTGTATAAATATTATATATGTACCTGTAAATATTATATATGCCTGTATATATACGAATTTATATAAATCCTGTAAAATCGTATGAAACCTGCTCGATGTTATAATATTAAGCCTGTTCAAAGTCATACAACAAAGATTCATAATACACATAATGTTGTTCAAACATGTTAATACGAAAAGTTATAACTAGTTCAAACTAATACAAGAATACTAACTACCTAACACAAAGGTGTCCCGCCGTCGGTTGGATCTCGAGGGTCCTGCGACTGCGAGAAAGGAAAACCAGTACATTGACTGAACATCCGCTCGTAAGACTCCATTGCCTTTTTCATCTGGCCGACATGTTCTTCTCTTTCTTGTCTCTCCCTTTCTCTCTCTTGTCTCTCCCTTTCTCTCTCTTTTCTCTCCCTTTCCATCTCCCTTTGGTGCTCTAGTCGCTCTGCTTCTCTTTCTTCTCTCTCCCTTTGCCTCAAAAGTAGATCGTCCTCCATAGCCTTTAACATCTGATTTTTTGTTGTTTCAAGCTCAATGGACTTTTGGGTCAACTGTTGTTGAGTCTCTTCCAATCGAGATGACATTTGAGAATAAATAGATGGGGTGTATGAGCTAGAAGAACTACCACCCCTTCTAGATGGTGCAAAGTATAGAGAGTCTCCACTCCCCAGCCCGGGGACCTTTCCCTTCTTTCTCCCACCTACTGTCTCAAAGTAGATTTGGTTGGGATCTTTAGCAATGCCTTTTTCAACACATTCAGCAACATTTTTTTCATAGTTTTCCTACAAGAATTAAAATGATTATCACCCATGCATAACAAATATATTAAATTGAGCACATTTAAACTTAAAACATATATAGGCTAAATAAGGCATTTTCGCTCCCATTTTTCAACTAAAAGAACTAAGGGCTGATTTTAAACTTAAAACATGTTTCATAAGCTTTGTTTTCACTTGCTAAGTCACATTCAAACGTAGTTACTCACATATAAGGCCTATTTGGTCGTTATAGGTCATATATTGCCTAAAATGTCATTTTCTCGCCCAACTTTGAGCTAAGGAACCAAACTTGTCATTTCAAACCATTTACATGTTTTATGTGGCATATTCAAGGTTTCTAAAACCGATTCTAAGCAATTTAAGCACATTTAAGTCATATTTGGTCGATATAGGTCATATATAGGCTAAATAAGGCGTTTTCGGTCCCATTTTTCAACTAAATCACCTAGGGGCAGATTTTAAACTTAAAATGTGTTTCATAAGTTTAGTTTGAACTTGCTAAGTCACATTCAAAGGTATTTACTCACATCTAAGGCCTATTTGGTCGTTATAGGTCATATATTGCCTAAAATGTCATTTTCTCGCACAACTTTGAGCTAAGGAACCAAACTTGTCATTTCAAACCATTTACATGTTTTATGTGTCATATTCAAGGTTTCTAAAACCGATTCTAAGAAATTTAAGCACATTTAGGACATATTTGGTCGATATAGGTCATATATAGGCTAAATAAGGCGTTTTCGGTCCCATTTTTCAACTAAATCACCTAGGGTCTGATTTTAAACTTAAAAAGTGTTTCATAAGCTTTGTTTGAACTTGCTAAGTCACATTCAAAGGTATTTACTCACATCTAAGGCCTATTTGGTCGTTATAGGTCATATATAGGCTAAATAAGGCATTTTCGGTCCCATTTTTCAACTAAATCACCTAGGGGCAGATTTTAAACTTAAAACATGTTTCATAAGCTTTGTTTAAACTTGCTAAGTCACATTCAAAGGTATTTACTCACATCTAAAGCCTATTTGGTCGTTATAGGTCATATATTGCCTAAAATGTCATTTTCTCGCCCAACTTTGAGCTAAGGAACCAAACTTGTCATTTCAAACCATTTACATGTTTTATGTGTCATATTCAAGGTTTCTAAAACCGATTCTAAGCAATTCAAGCACATTTAAGTCATATTTGGTCGATATAGGTCATATATAGGCTAAATAAGGCATTTTCGGTCCCATTTTTCAACTAAATCACCTAGGGGCATATTTTCAACTTAAAACATGTTTCATAAGTTTTGTTTGAACTTGCTAAGTCACATTCAAAGGTATTTACTAACATCTAAGGCCTATTTGGTCGTTATAGGTCATATATTGCCTAAAATGTCATTTTCTCGCCCAACTTTGAGCTAAGGAACCAAACTTGTCATTTCAAACCATTTACATGTTTTATGTGTCATATTCAAGGTTTCTAAAACCGATTCTAAGCAATTTAAGCACATTTAAGTCATATTTGGTCGATATAGGTCATATATAGGCTAAATAAGGCATTTTCGGTCCCATTTTTCAACTAAATCACCTAGGCGCAGATTTTAAACTTAAAATATGTTTCATAAGCTTTGTTTGAACTTTCTAAGTCACATTCAAAGGTATTTACTCACATCTAAGGCCTATTTGGTCGTTACAGGTCATATATAGGCTAAATAAGGCATTTTCGGTCCCATTTTTCAACTAAATCACCTAGGGGCAGATTTTAAACTTAAAATGTGTTTCATTAGTTTAGTTTGAACTTGCTAAGTCACATTCAAAGGTATTTACTCACATCTAAGGCCTATTTGGTCGTTATAGGTCATATATTGCCTAAAATGTCATTTTCTCGCCCAACTTTGAACTAAGGAACCAAACTTGTCATTCCAAACCATTTACATGTTTTATGTGGCATATTAAAGGTTTCTAAAACTTATTCTAAGCAATTTAAGCACATTAAGTCATATTTGGTCGATATAGGTCATATATAGGCTAAATAAGGCATTTTCGGTCCCATTTTTCAACTAAATCACCTAGGGGCAGATTTTAAACTTAAAACATGTTTCATAAGCTTTGTTTGAACTTGCTAAGTCACATTCAACGGTATTTACTCACATCTAAGGCCTATTTGGTCGTTATAGGTCATATTTTGCCTAAAATGTCATTTTCTCGCCCAACTTTGAACTAAGGAACCAAACTTGTCATTTCAAATCATTTACATGTTTTGTGTGGCATATTCAAGGTTTCTAAAACTTATTCTAATCAATGTAAGCACACTTAGGTCATATTTGGTCGTTATAGGTCATATATAGGCTAAATAAGGCGCTTTTGGTCCCATTTTTCAACTAAATCACCTAGGGTCTGATTTTAAACTTAAAATGTGTTTCATAAGTTTAGTTTGAACTTGCTAAGTCACATTCAAAGGTATTTACTCACATCTAAGGCCTATTTGGTCGTTATAGGTCATATATTGCCTAAAATGTCATTTTCTCGCCCAACTTTGAACTAAGGAACCAAACTTGTCATTTCAAACCATTTACATGTTTTATGTGGCATATTAAAGGTTTCTAAAACCGATTCTAAGTAATTTAAGCACATTTAAATCATATTTGGTCGATATAGGTCATATATAGGCTAAATAAGGCATTTTCGGTCCCATTTTTCAACTAAATCACCTAGGGGCAGATTTTAAACTTAAAACATGTTTCATAAGCTTTGTTTGAACTTGCTAAGTCACATTCAAAGGTATTTACTCACATCTAAGGCCTATTTGGTCGTTATAGGTCATATTTTGCCTAAAATGTCATTTTCTCGCCCAACTTTGAACTAAGGAACCAAACTTGTCATTTCAAACCATTTACATGTTTTGTGTGGCATATTCAAGGTTTCTAAAACTGATTCTAATCAATGTAAGCACATTTAGTTCATATTTGGTCGATATACGTCATGTATAGGCTAAATAAGGCATTTTCGATCCCATTTTTCAACTAAATCACCTAGGGTCTGATTTTAAACTTAAAACATGTTTCATAAGCTTTGTTTGAACTTGCTAAGTCACATTCAAAGGTATTTACTCACATCTAAGGCCTATTTGGTCGTTATAGGTCATAGTTTGCCTAAAATGTCATTTTCTCGCCCAACTTTGAACTAAGGAACCAAACTTTTTATTTCAAACCATTTACATGTTTTATGTTGCATATTAAAGGTTTCTAAAACTGATTCTAAGCAATTTAAGCACATTTAAGTCATATTTGGTCGATATACGTCATATATAGGCTAAATAAGGCATTTTCGGTCGCATTTTTCAATTAAATCACCTAGGGGCAGATTTTAAACTTAAAACATGTTTCATAAGCTTTGTTTGAACTTGCTAAGTCACATTCAACGTTATTTACTCACATCTAAGGCCTATTTGGTCGTTATAGGTCATATTTTGCCTAAAATGTCATTTTCTCGCCCAACTTTGAACTAAGGAACCAAACTTGTCATTTCAAACCATTTACATGTTTTATGTGGCATATTAAAGGTTTCTAAAACTGATTCTAAGCAATTTAAGCACATTTAAGTCATATTTGGTCGATATACGTCATGTATAGGCTAAATAAGGCATTTTCGGTCCCATTTTTCAACTAAATCACCTAGGGTCTGATTTTAAACTTAAAACATGTTTCATAAGCTTTGTTTGAACTTGCTAAGTCACAATCAAAGGTATTTACTCACATCTAAGGCCTATTTGGTCGTTATAGGTCATATTTTGCCTAAAATGTCATTTTCTCGCCCAACTTTGAACTAAGGAACCAAACTTGTCATTTCAAACCATTTACATGTTTTATGTGGCATATTAAAGGTTTCTAAAACTGATTCTAAGCAATTTAAGCACATTTAAGTCATATTTGGTCGATATAGGTCATATATAGGCTAAATAAGGCATTTTCGGTCCCATTTTTCAACTAAATCACCTAGGGGAAGATTTTAAACTTAAAACATGTTTCATAAGCTTTGTTTGAACTTGCTAAGTCACATTCAAAGGTATTTACTCACATCTAAGGCCTATTTGGTCGTTATAGGTCATATTTTGCCTAAAATGTCATTTTCTCGCCCAACTTTGAACTAAGGAACCAAACTTGTCATTTCAAACCATTTACATGTTTTATGTGGCATATTAAAGGTTTCTAAAACTGATTCTAAGCAATTTAAGCACATTTAAGTCATATTTGGTCGATATAGGTCATATATAGGCTAAATAAGGCATTTTCGGTCGCATTTTTCAATTAAATCACATAGGGGCAGATTTTAAACTTAAAACATGTTTCATAAGCTTTGTTTGAACTTGCTAAGTCATATTCAACGTTATTTACTCACATCTAAGGCCTATTTGGTCGTTATAGGTCATATTTTGCCTAAAATGTCATTTTCTCGCCCAACTTTGAACTAAGGAACCAAACTTGTCATTTCAAACCATTTACATGTTTTATGTGGCATATTAAAGGTTTCTAAAACTGATTCTAAGCAATTTAAGCACATTTAAGTCATATTTGGTCGATATACGTCATATATAGGCTAAATAGTCTAACTACCGCTCGAAGTTTTCTAAATAAACAATCAAATAATTGATTTTATTAATTATATAAAAATCAATACTTATTAATGATATAAAGTTAAATAATTTATTAATGATATAAAGATCAATAATGTATTCAAACGCACTCATAAATTATATAAAGTTCAATAATTTACTTATAATTTATATAAAGATCAATAATTACTTAAACACAAGCCAATAAGGATAAAAATCAAATATAAATAATAAAATTCATTTACAATAAACACCTAAACATGCACAAATTTATTCAATACACTTACTTACTACTCAAATTCATTCTCTAAATTATTCGTTGTTTCTCATATGATATTCCTTGAAACTTTCTTGAAAATTTCATAACATTAACATACATCAAATTAAATATGGCATTCCTTGAAATTTTGGTATAAATTTAAATTTCATAAAATCTTACACATACATCAAATTAAATATGTCATTCCTTGAAAATTTCATAAAATTTCCATAATTTCCATACATCTCCATAATTTTTCAACAAGTCATTCCATAAATTCATTGAAAAAAATAAACATTGATTATCTAACAAGTCATTCCATAATTATGGGTCACTAAATTAGAAGAGAAAAAAGGTTACCTTCAAAGATCGAAGAGTTCACAGGGTTCACATAGAAAATCTACATTTGATACAAACAACAAAGTTAGGGTTTGAAAAATTGAATCATTTGAGTAATATTATGAAAAATTAAGAAACTGAAAAAGCTCACGGGTTTGTGCGCCGGTGGGCGGAGTTGTGAGCCGCCGGTGGGTGGAGTTGTGCGCCGGTGGGCGGAGGTGGTGCGCGGGTACCTTTTTGTTGAGTTCGCGCGCGCAGCTGGGTGGGGGCGCAACTGGGTGGGGGCGCAGCTGGCTGGGGGGCGCCTTGCGCCGGTGGGGGTGGGTCGGTTGGGTGGCGGCGACGTTTAGGGTGGCTGCGTCGTGGGCTGGGTGGCGGCGAGGTTTAGGGTACGGTGGCTGCGACGTGAGGTTGAGAGCCAAGCAATTTTGATTTTTTTTTTTTTTGAATGGTCGCAAACCTTGAAGGAGAAAGAGAAGCTGGTCAGTAAAAGTCATATGATTAGTTACTTTTTAAATTTTTTTTTTTTTATTTTAGCGACCGCTTATTGGTTGGAGATATTAAAAAAGCGGTTATTAAAATTTAAAATTTATTTTGATAATAGTCGGGTATTTACCGACTGCTAATTAGTCATAATGGGGGTAGAGCAGTCGCTAAATTTACGACCGTTTTGAAGGCGGTTGGTAAATTCTAAATTTACCAACCGCTCTTCCTTCGGTCGGTAAATTTAGCGACTGCTTAATTTTCGGTCGATAAATTTAATTTTACTGACTGTTTGTTTGGCGGTCGGTAAAAACGGTTGGTAATAACGCGCTTTCTTGTAGAACATATACTAAGTATCAGGGGAGTTCAATTTCCGATATTGGATCTGATCCGATCTGAAATTTCCGGATCAAAAAATGTGATCCGGATCCAATCCGAAAGTTTGGGATACCAGAAATTTTTGGATCGGATACCCGAAAATCCAAAATCGATCCGAATTAAAGAAAAAAATAAAAAAATATTGGGGTGCTAGAACACCATTGGTGGCAAATTTGAAATTTTCAGCCACACTGCGCGCAACGTGCGCCGCCAAGTGCCAACTACTAGTAACACCAAAATTTGAAAAGAAAATGAGGCAAGGCCGACGGTCCAAAATTTTCGTTCCCTCCTCCACCTTAAATTCGAATAAAAAATAATTGAGGCAATTAGATCAACCAAAATTCACTTAAATAAATCATTCAATAAATAAAATAACGCTTAGTTTCACTTTGAGGCGAAATAAACTTAGATTATTACGCTTAAGAAATTCGAAAAAATAAATAGTATTTCTTGTAAAATTTCTAAAAGGATCTTACATCCTCAAATAATGAATGAACAACTCGTCCAACTTATTGAAACCAAAAAAAGAACAAACTTGTAGCTTTGCTAATTATTGCTTTCCAACGAAATAAATAATAATTCTAAGCTATTACAAAAGATTTCCTTTAAGGGATAATTACATCACGCCCATATTTACTTTCCTTGTACTCATGAGGAGTAAAATATCGATCCGGAGGATCTTCATTATCTTCTTCTGGTCTGAATCATCTTCCATTTCTTGATCTTGAGCCATATCATACTGGAAAAATCTTCATCATTTTCATCTTCATCTTCATCTTCCATTTCAGTATCACTGGATATCTCAATTACATAAGTCTTTTCAACTGGTTCAGGGGTTAGAATTGCCACACTGTCATCTTCATCCTCTTCTTCTATTTCTTCATCACTAGGAGGGTATATTGAAAATTTGGGTTGAGGTAGCCTATTATTATAAGAGTTTTCAGCAATATCAATGATAGTTTCCAAAAAATTCTAGTCCATATAACCATAGTCCACTCTCATACCATACTTCCTGAAATAAGGGGATCTATCATGGCATTTGACAGTCACTAAATTTCACCTTAAGTGTTATATAAGGTTCACTCATAGGTAGACACTCAATCACTTAGGCTGCCATAATATCCTCATGTGTTAAATAATGCTCGTGCTTAATTTCTTCCCAATGTTGTCATGCCCACTTAGTTTTCCTCACACAAACTTTCAGAGACTCGTCATCTTTCTTCTCAAGACTTCCGAACTGAGTGAATCTTGAAGGTAACATTTGTACTTCCTGAAAGAACGACTTAATGGTTTACTAACGATCCCACCAAACCAACAAACAATACAGTTCAAAAGAAACATTAATTAAGTTTGGTGTAATTCATACAATCCACAATAATATGATTTGCATGAAATATGATGCACTTAATCACATAATGCATACTAACCAAGAAACACTTTAATTAATTCAAATAGCCACATAAGACATTCAAATAAAAAGACTCTTAAATGCATACTAATAATTAAATATACCCTACTTATTTCTACCATTTCCTAACAAAATAAAAATAAATTAAAATTATACTTAATTAAATTTAAAATAGTCGAAATAATCAAACAATTTTGGAAAATAAATCGAAAATAATATGAAAATAACATCAAAATTATCGAATTAATTTGAATAAAAAAATCGAAAATGATTCAAAAATTAAATCGAAGAATAAATCAAAGGATTAAATTAAAATTAAAAAATAAATAAATAAATATAATCCTTATCCTTAACATTCCCCACTTTTCAAAATAATAAGCTACTCCCTCCGTCCCCTAATACTCGCCCCATTTAGATAGGCACATAGTTTTGACAATTTAATTGACTTTCTTATGTGGTAGTTGATAGTGAGACATTTTTTAAATATAGTAAATGAGAAATGTGTCAAATAAAGGGGTTGGGGGTGGGGGTGGGTTGATTTTTTATTTTATTTTTATATATATTTAAGAAAGTAAGAACATATGTGGGTCCATGGTAAATGAAAGAAAAGATCTAATATTAGTAAAAAGTATGCCATTTATGGAAACGGGACGAGTATTAAGGTACGACTTTATAAGAAAAGCGGGGTGAGTATTTAGAGACAGAATGAGTATTTAAAAGCTTAGGCACCTAATACATCTTTTGGCTTTAGGAAAAGAAAATTTTAAAATCCAACCTAAAGTTCCCAAACCACTTAAGTAAATTTGATTGTAGCTAATCTAACTTTAGTTTAAGGAATTACCGCTTTATAGTAGTAGTTACTACAAAGTAGCTCTTAAACTAAATCTCTAAGATACCATTTTGTAGTATTACTTAGGATCTTTCGTTAGGAGAGGCTAGCTTGGAAGAGAGTTTTGAAATGAAAAAAGTAATGTTGATAAAGCTCAATATAGGAGTTTTTTAGATTAGAAGTTTGAAGAAGTGGTTGTAAAATGATAACTTTGTCCTAATATTGTCTTAAATTACAACTCTAGTCAACCTACAATATTTTATGTCAATGTCCTAAAATGTCCTTTTACACATCAAATGCCTAATGACTAACAACTAATTTACCAAACACTTTGCATAAGAAACTAATTCAACCAGCTAGTTAATAGCTAATACAAAAAACTAACAACTAATTGCAAAGCATGGCATTAAAATCAGCCATACGCCATCTACAAAGATAAAGTAGATCTGTAAATTACTGATTTAAAGAAAAGACATAATTGTTACAACCAAAACAATTACTCCGTATATTCTATATCCTATCGCACAATTCGCGCTCACCGCTTCTAGCTTGACGCGAGCAGTGATTTACGACGTTTTTGCATCTTTCCAAATAGAACCATTCACAATCTGCATACAAATTGTTCCAATCGACGAGTTGATCGTAAATCCTAAACCATACGAATCCAAAACGCATTTTCCTTTACCTTAAAAAAGAACCACATATTGTAATTATTGGGTCAAATCAAATCCTTTGAAAACCACTGGTATGGTGTAAGTTGCACATTAAGTTATAATTTCTTCTTATAAAAGTGTTAGAGCATCAATTGTAGTGATAACTCTTATTTCTCCCCTCTTAGTCTCTCTCCTAATCCACCTCATCATCACTCTTAATAAGAGTTAGGTACCAAAAAATACAAGAAATACACTAACTCTTAGAGCATCAATTATAGAGGACTCTTAGCCCCCTCTTAAGGAGAGAGAAATGTTAAGAGCTACCTCTTGGGAAAAACAAGGTAACTCTTAGCTTCCTCTTATTTAGAGGTTGATGGAGACTTCCTCTAAATAAGAGGTAGCTCTTAGAAAATAAGAGGGGGTTGAGGTGGCACATTGTGGGATATCATGCTTAATTTTTTGCATTTTTGTTATAAAAGTAAATTTAAAATGTAAAAAAATTAAATAAGAGGTAGTGTATAAGAGTTAGTGTATTTCTTGGGATTTTTAATAGTTAACTCTTAATAAGAGTGGTAATGAGGTGGATGAGGAGAGAGACTAAGAGTGGGAAAATAAGAGATAGCATCACTATTGATGCTCTTATACATTAACTCTTAGATAGCTTTATCATATTTTTAATTTTGTTTTTGTAATAAAAATGCCAAAAGACAAACACAATACCAATCAACAATCCACCTCACCCCTTCTTAATTTCTAAGAGTTAACTCTTATTTAGAGGATGTCACCATCAACCTATAAATAAGAGTGGGCTAAGAGCTACCCCAATTTTGTTAAGAGCTAACTCTAAAAATTTCTCTCTCCTTTAGAGTGGGCTAAGAGTCCCTTAATATTGATGCTCTTAGTTCCTATATCAAACCCTCAAAATGCAACAAATCAAACCATTATTTTTAGTGATCTTGATCTTGACTAATGACTACTGTATTTACATAATCAAATGAAATGCTTAGGGGCTTTCTCTTATACCAAAAAACTAGGCTAAAGTGTAAATTTGGCCCAGTGAACCCAAAATCTTGGAAAATCTAAAATTTCCAAGTTGGTAAAAGAAGGAAGATGACAAGCATGGGAATGTGACATAGTGATAAAGATGGAGAGAGAAAGTTGAAAGAGAGAGATTTGAGTGGCCATTGCTGTGCGGTTCTTCACCACTCCTTAGCCTATTTATAGCACTCTCCCTCTTCTCTCAAATTCCCTGCCCTTCTACTCCTTTTCATTATCACCTCACTCTCTTATCTCTTCTTCTACTCCGTAAAGCTTCGAATTTCGAGTTTACCGGGTAAGATTTCATCTGGGTTATCAGTTTTCATTCCATATTTTCCGTTTAATTTGAAATTCAATCTTTCCTTGTTCTGGGTTTGTTTTAATTTGTGGTTAATTGTATGATTTATGATTCTGTTTACGGATTTGTTTGGTGTTTTTGTTAAATTGAGTCATTTATGTTGTTGTTTCTTCATCAATTTTTCCCTTGCCATGGATTAATAAGCTGAATTTCGTGTTTCAGTGATGAATTTAAGCTGTATTTTCAATTTGATTGTCGTGGAAAGTCGGTTAGATCTATACAGGATGTGATTTTTTGATGTTTTGACAAAAAAATCGATTGATAGTTTAGAACGTGTCATCTACACGCTAACTATGAGCTGTCAGTTTTAGAATTGTCATAATTGTTTAATATTTGATTGTATTTTTGGGTCAGTTTGTTAGTATTAGCAAATTTTTGTGAATCATATCTATCACAAATTTTTGTGAATCATATCATTTTGGGATTTTGGGATTTTGGGACTAAGGTTTTGTTGTTGTTGTTGTTGTTGTTGTTGTATATCTATTGGGAACTTAGGATTGTGTGGTTTATTGTTTAAATGTAATAATTGAGGCCTGAATTAAGAAATTTGGTTGATTGAATTGTTTAAACAGAATGGGGAGTAATGATGAATTTGATTACGGTGCTTACACCTATGATAAGCTTGAGAGGGAGGCGTACTGGCCGTCGGGGAAGTTGAGGATTTCGGTCACTGGAGCTGGTGGTTTTATTGGGTCCCACATTGCTCGGCGTTTAAAACACGAAGGGCACTACGTCATAGCTTCGGACTGGAAGAAGAACGAGCACATGACTGAGGACATGTTTTGTAATGAATTCCATCTTGTTGATCTTAGGGTGATGGACAACTGCATGAAGGTTACCAAGGACGTCGATCATGTGTTTAACCTTGCTGCTGATATGGGCGGCATGGGTTTTATCCAATCAAATCATTCTGTTATCATGTATAACAACACAATGATCAGTTTCAATATGCTTGAAGCAGCCAGGATTACCGGTGTTAAGAGGTTTCATTCTCTTTATGGCTCCTTTCTTTAGCTATTGGCGGTATTAATGGGAATTTGTTGTTGTTGTTGTTGTTGTTGTTGTTGTTGTTGTTGTTGTTGTTGTTGTTGTTGTTGTTGTTGTTGTTGTTGTTGTTGTTGTTGTTGTTGTTGTTGTTGTTGTTGTTGTTGTTGTTGTTGTGAGAATCTACTGTCCAATTCTAATGGTGAATATTCTGAATACTTGGTGCAGGTTCTTCTATGCCTCAAGTGCGTGCATCTACCCAGAATTCAAGCAGTTGGAAACTGCCAATGCTAGTCTCAAGGAGGCTGATGCTTGGCCTGCTGAGGTATGTTTTTTTGGGATAACGAATGTCGAATGGCAACATATTTTACTTGATTTGACATTGGGATATTAGTGTTGGAATATGTTAGTAATCCTTGGCGTTTTACATTTGTCTTAGCCACAAGATGCTTATGGCTTGGAAAAACTTGCTACAGAGGAGTTGTGCAAGCATTACACTAAAGATTTTGGAATTGAATGCCGAATTGGACGGTTCCACAACATTTATGGTCCTTTTGGCACCTGGAAAGGTAACATGACAAATTCTCTGTTTCCTCTTGGGTAGCCATGATGACTTTGAACTAGATACATTGTGAGTTACGGGTGATAATTGGATGTGCTATTTCCTTTCTTCATAACCGAGAACCAAAAAAGTTTAATCAATTGATGTTTCATCATCAAATTATTCATAATGATTCTGTTTACTTAATACTTTCATGTATACCAATTGATGATTATATTGTGTTCTTTAATCTCTTGCCTTATTTTTCAATCATGTGTAGGTGGTAGGGAGAAGGCTCCAGCTGCTTTTTGCAGGAAGGTTATTACTTCCACTGATAAGTTTGAGATGTGGGGAGACGGGTTACAGACTCGATCTTTCACCTTCATTGATGAATGTGTGGAAGGTGTGCTTAGGTGAGTACTTTCCTTGGTTTAACTTATTGAATAGATGTTTACCAAGTAGTCCTTGTGATGTTATTGAATCCACAAGTCTTTATTCCATGGTTATAGATGAGACATTGTAGTAGGTTGTGAATGTTGCTGCTGACGTCTAGCCTCCTAGAAGTATGTTGGTAAAAGCTTTCAGAATTCTAAATTCGAAGATCTTTTGGAAATTTTTTCCTGTAAAAGTGTAAATATTCTTGGGATTTTTGCAAGTGGTGCTTGGATTAAATTTTTGTGAATGAGTGATATAGTTGGCTAATTGCTCGAAAAATGAAGCTTATAATATGCAGTGATACGAGTTGTAGTTACTTGAAGAGATACATTGTTGTAATTATGAACTAAACGTTGGGTGTTATTTTAGATTGACCAAGTCAGACTTCCAGGAGCCAGTGAATATTGGAAGTGATGAGATGGTTAGCATGAACGAGATGGCTGAGATAATTTTGAGCTTCGAGGATAGGAAGCTTCCAATCCAACATATTCCTGGGCCAGAGGGTGTCCGTGGTCGTAACTCAGATAACACACTGATTAAAGAGAAACTCGGCTGGGCTCCAACCATGAAGTTAAAGGTAAATTTCTAAACTTTCAGAAGCTTATCTCTGTGATTTGTCATTTTCTAATCTTTAAACCCATACCTCATCCTCTTATTCCAATACTCTTGTTGTAGGATGGGCTAAGGATAACATACGTCTGGATCAAGGAGCAGATTGAAAAAGAAAAGACTAAAGGTGTGGACCTCTCAGTTTATGGGTCGTCGAAGGTGGTCACCACCCAAGCTCCAGTTCAGTTAGGCTCTCTACGAGCTGCTGATGGCAAGGAATGATGCAACTTTTTTTATTTTTTTTTATTTTAGTGTGGTCAGAGAAGCCATCCACTGTTTTAGATCATATATGGGCTTTGCCTTTGTTTTATAGATAGTCATATATGCCTCTTTTTTTTTTTTTTTGCTATGCTTAGAAGTGATTTTTAGTTACTACTTTTATCAAGTTTCATCTTAACAGAAAATTGCCCTGCCCTGCCCTGCCCTGCCCTCGCATATTTATGTAGAATTATTGACAAGACCATTGTCATCACTGTGGTATTACCATTTTTTTTTTATCTCCACTATATATATACTATATATATATCTCATTCTTCAGGTCATTTTACAAAACAGAGTACAACTGCACAGTGCATCAGTTCTTATGGGTATCCTAATTTTTGGTGTGTTGGATTTGGTTCAATTCTTTACTAATTTGAGATGATTCATCGTCTATTCTAGTGGTGTTCATGAAACTCTAATAAAGCTGTTGCCTTCGTTGAGGTTTCGATAATACAAAGCCATTGACCACTTGTTTAGTGGTTGGCCCCTCGGTGGTGGTTCCGTCTTTCATCATTTAATTGCTATAGGACTGGAAGTATGATGGAATGGGAATATTCTGGTATTTAAAGGATCCAAATCCCTATCACTGTCGGTTCTTTTTGCCAAGAGTAGGCTATCTTTGTCCAATCTTATTCAACTTTTGGGTTTGGTCCCTATAGTTCATTGTGTTTCTGGAACAGAATATTCAGGTTCAACTTGTTAGAGCTATCAATTCTCAACCCAAACCGTTGCACCGATGGGTTGGTCCGATTATTTAGAATCCGAACCATTAATAATTCGTGAGAGCTGGAACCTGAAACCGATCCGACTATATTCAACCCGAATCTGAACCGACCCAAAAATCTTAACCCCATTAATATCTGAAACCCAATAACAAACCGTTCGGCAACAATCAGATCCGTTTCAACTCGAATGGAATGGATTTGTAACCCCTTCATGACCCAACCCGTTACAATCCGAATTACTTCAACCCGAGGAAACCTTTAATCCAATCGTTTACAACTCGGACTGCTTACAAACCGTAACCCGTTTAATCTGAACTGTTTACAACCTGTTACCCGTTTAATCTAAATCATTTGCAACCCGTAACCCGTTTAATCCCGCTACCGATCTTAAATTATTAACACTGTTAAAAGGTAGTTACCGCCCTTGTCCCCCTAATTCATGCCTCAATATTATAATTTATAAATGTATTAAAATTTGTTATTATAGTAATAACCTGATATTGTGATTTTATAATTTGGAACCGAATTGACATGACCCCAAATACAACCCGCTACCTATCTACACTGTATGAACCCAAACAGATAAAAATCGAAATGATAAGAATCTGAACCGATGTGAATCTGAACCCGATGTAACCCGACAAAATCTATTCAACCCGATCCATTTCAGACTGTAATCGATGAATTTGACCCAATATGAGTCGACTCGATATGAATCCGAGCCGATATGAGTTCGACCTGATATGACTGATGTGCTTGTAATTTGCACATCTTTAGGAGCCAATTATGATTTCTTTTGTGTATATATTAGCGTAGTTTAGTTGCATATAGTTGTATTTAGAGCTATTCCTACTCTATTGCATTTCTTTGCTTATTTTCTACAGATAGCTCCTCTCTCCCTATTTTTGGGCCAAGCTAAATCGACGCACGGAGTATGGATGTCCCGCTAATCCAAAAGAGAGATTGACCACACAAATGGGGTTCTGTAGACGCCTACATTTGGCCTCTTGTTATGGGGGAAAATACGCTCCTCATAACGTATCTTAATTGAAAAGCCCACCTGGAGAGTGCGTGGCAGCCAGCAAGGCATAAACAACATTAAGGATGCCGATCATGGCACTGGCTATTGTAGACGCCTACATTTGGCCTCCGGCTAGAAGCGATAAGTTCGATGATGAAACATGACAACCACTTGGCAAACACATTCCTAAACGACGAATGTTCTATGACTTACTGACTCATTATCCAAACCCAAAGTTTTCATTTATAATGACTGTTATTTATAGTAGCTGCCTATTTATGTATCCACTAAAAATGTAAACCATCCGAAGATAGATTTGTGTCAACGGAATTTTAATGCAATTAAAATTCTAAGACTTACAGACAGTTTAGTTGCACTCCGATTAAAATCCTAGAAAAGATTGAAAAGCACTTGAGAATTCTAGTCGCATTCCAATTGAATTCCTAGAATCCTAAAAGTATAGAAAAGGATTAAAACAGAGTTCTAGTTGAATATATTAAGAAATAAGGATTAAAAAGAGTTTAATACGGCATAAAAATGAATTAAATCTATAAAACTGAAAAAAACGTATGAAACCAAGATCATGCGCAATAACATTCTTGTGCACAAGGGCCCAATGCAATTGATCATTCGCGCCAACGTTCATGCGTCATTTCTTTCTCATGCTACAATCCTAATTCAATTCGAACTCAAACAACAAGAAAATCCCGCGCCAGGTGCTGAGCTTGAGACATTTCTCACGCCCAGCTGCCAGCGCGACTTAACTCTTGCGCCCATATGCTTTTCAGCATGCCCCAAACTATTACAAATCTCAAACTTTAACGCCACCTTTTCACTATAAATAGAGACCTAAATCCGCCGAAGAAAAGACACCAAATCATATTCTCATACTACCCATAAGCTCTAAGCCTAAGTCGAATGTCCCTATACGTCCCTATACGTCCTTATAATCTCTCTATACGCCACGTAGTTCCGCCGTCTTAACTCTTGTTAAGCGGAACGCTGCCCGTATAAGCGCTCGAATAAGCCTGTATCCTACCCAAGAGTCTAGTCAAGTCGAGGAACGTTCATTGAATAAAAGGAAAGCGAGTAAAGATAAGTGGTTAGTTTATGAGAACTGCAATATATCCAAAACTATATTATAAAGTGCCATAATCTGATTTATTGCTTTAATCATAAATCTGTCGAACCTAATATGATTATTTATCTCGCCTAATAAGAAATTCTTTGGACAATTCGGATTTATTGTTAGGTACCTTAAATCAATCTAAACCATCTCTTGACATTTGTTAGTTAATACTTGTGCATTAAAAGCAACTCAAATTAGTAATTTTGTCTAACGCATGTCCCGTCTTTGTTACATTGAACTAGTAAGGACCGCTTCATGGGCTAATGCGTGGCACTCCGTGTAGTAGTGAATGTCCCCCGAACCCTCAATCTCTATTCCGCTTGATGTATGTTAAGCGAAATGCAAATCAAATTTCACGAACCGGAAGGAGACGAGCACCCCAAGATGCATGACATCTAGCTCTCTTTTCTCCAGTTTGCCTAGCGAACCTAGCCACGAGTTTAAGGCATTTCTAAAAGACGCAACCATTTGCTTTCTTTTTTGAGAAGAAGTAGAAGGTAAAGCAGAACAAAACTAAAGAGGTGCAATGAAAATGATTCAAGAGCCCTCTATTTATACAAGAACCAGCACTTATGGCGGTACTTGGAAGTACCACCAGCGCTGGGTGCAAAGCCTGCGCCAGGCACAGGGTCTGCCTGAAGGACTAGCCCAACGTCCCACTTTATGGCATCGAGTACGCCTCTCTTCATGGCATTGTACAACCGAATCAGCTTCAATAATTTGTGCCGAATATTCCAAAAAGCCGCGAGTTACGCAAAGTCAAGCACTTCGAATCAACACCCGGGTCAATTTTGGGTTATTTGTTCAAATTTCTAACATTCTAGTCCTAGATCGGCGTCTTAAGTCGAGTCACCATATGCATAAGAAAAAGTTTAATATACTTTGACTTTCGCTTTTTCTAACCAAAAAACCTCAGTCAAAGTGGGGGCTTATAGTGGGTATATACATCGGAAAAATGGGCAATATTTTTCATTTTGCATGCATATATATAGCCACAAATTTCAAGAATGCACACACAACGCATACAAAGTTCAATTCAAACCATGCAAAAAACACACACAGCAAAAATTCAAACCATACAAGTCCAAACCATACCAATTCAAACAGTACAAATACAAAATCCAATATTCAAATACTAATACAACCTACAAATATCCATACAAAAACCCACATACAAAAGCCTACTTGAGGCAGAGCTAGAACTCACCACCTACAAGGCAGGCAGCTCAGTCAAAATATAAAATACAATTGGGACAAGGTCCTACAAAAAGCAAACGCACCTCCTTGAAAGATATGACCCGCAAAGCTCCGCAGAAGGACGCCAAAGTCACCTTTCTACGCTCTGCTCCTTAACAGGCAGCAAACGGGTAAGTCGCAACTCTAGGGCGAGCAGGCGCCAAGCAGGGAAAATGCTCATACGCCTAGATCTTCAAAATCAAACAAGACGTCATTCAGTGTTATTCATATAAAATACAACATACAAGTACAAAATACAAGATTCAAGGAGTTACAAATACCTCCAGCACTCTCCATAGGGCGGCTATGCCCATCGAGCTCTCCGGGGCAGTCCTCGAAGCGTTCTTCATTTCACACAAGAGGTGGCTATATGCCAAGCTACCCCAGCTGAGGCTTGAAACAACCCTCAAGTCCCTCAAAGACCCCAAGAAGCCAACCAACACAGCTACTCCTGTCAGGGGAAATCACTCGACCTACAAGTGCCAGAAGAAAAAGCCGAACCTTCTGATCCGCTGTAATGCCATCTATGCCAAGGCCCCCCAAAATAACCTCCACTGAAGCAAAGGTGTCGCTGTCAGTGATCAAATCTACAACAGGGCCGATCAAGCCCTTGACGCCAGCAGAAATCAATGTCAAGGTGGAGTCGAAAGCAAACTCCCTCTCAGAAAATGGGAGGCCAGTGATCATGGCAAACTGAAAAGGACTGATGGTGATCTCTCCCCAAATCTTGTGAAACGTGTCAGTGGTGTCCCACCACCACTCTAAGAGGGCATGTGTCCGGGATTTGACGCCAGCCATCCCCCTAAAACCTCTCAACGCCTCCCAGAAGGAAGCAAAACCAGTCTTAGCCCAAATCACTCGGGTCTCCTCGACATCAAGAATGGTTTGGGAGACATTCCAAAGCTCCTCTACAGACCAAAATCTCGGATCCCTGTCCTATTAGTCTACAAAAAGGGTGGATCAATACAAATCTATACAAATTCAAGTAGCAAGTTCAAATTCAGAGTAAAAGGCATTCCGAGCTGGCACGCAGCCGATGAGACAAGTGATGTCTCGGGTGGAATACAAGGTCCGTGGGCTGCCAGCCATGACCGTCAATGATAGGTCTTCCCCTCGGAGTCATGCCTGCATGGAGTGGCTCTATTTTAGCAGCTTCATTGTCTGAAGCATCCTCCATAGCCGCTCGGCTGCTCGAGCATTCAACAATCTTCCTCC
Organism: Spinacia oleracea; assembly: GCF_020520425.1. Taxonomy (NCBI): domain Eukaryota; kingdom Viridiplantae; phylum Streptophyta; class Magnoliopsida; order Caryophyllales; family Amaranthaceae; genus Spinacia; species Spinacia oleracea. Next base: position 102,307,939 of record NC_079490.1, on the reverse strand, counting down.
GAGTGTGACGAGGCATACTAAAGCATTCAAAATACAAAAATCAAACATCCAAGTCTGGGGGCTATCTTATACTAGCCTGTACAAAAGTTCAAGAGCCTGAAAATCCCCAGTGGTCGTATAAGTCTAGGCAGGGACCTCTATTTCAAGAGACTATTCAAGGTCTACACCAACGCCTAGGCTATCCATGTCGAAACAGGAATTCAAGGTCTACACCAACGCCTAGGCTATCCATGCCGAAGCAGCCATTCAAGGTCTACACCAACGCCTAGGCTATCCATGCCGAAGTAGGTATCCAACGTCTAGACCAACATCTAGGCTATCCAAGCCCATTATTTTACAAGTCCCATAAAGGTTCTCAGTAAAGTCACTATCTACAAGTGCTAAGTACAAGATTCAAAGTACGAGAGTTCAAATTTAAAACCTACAAAGTTCCAATAGTTCAAGTTCAAGGTGGTTACCAAACAATTCTTCATACAAAAGTACAAGAAGCCTACTACTATTCAAACATTCTCAGGATACAAGTACAACATCAACAAATACAAGAACATTCCAAGTACAAAGATCTACCCTACATGCAATCCTAAGGTAATTTCATAAACAAAACTTGAAATACTTACACGGACAAGTGTAGAGGAGAGACAAGAGCAACAAAACCAAAGGGAGAGAGAAATCAAACATTGGGAGAGAAAGAAGAAGCAAATGAATCTGCTCATGCAAAGAGCACGACGGGGGCTATTTATACTCAAACCTTGCGCTGGACGCTGGCCTTGCGCCGGGCGCAGCCCCTGATTCTTGCGCGGAATTTAGGCGCGGTCATCCGTGCTGATTATACGTGCTTTGCTGCTAAGTTATTCTGCACCAAGCATCAAACGTCGAATCATGCTACTTTGCGATGAATACGGGTATACATCTGTTCCATCGACATCAACAGATAAATATCTTAAGCATACGAAGTCCGAAAAGTATGCGAAATTAAGCTTTCTACTCCCAATGGACCCAAGCTTCGGGAAAGTCAAAGAAATTCAGACCCCAAGAGTCAATAAAAAACTCTTCTCCCTAGTGGATATGTTCCCCGACGGCTCAAGCCTCAGACGACATTAGAAACAAGTACAAAACCCAGCGGATTAACTCCGGGTATTCAAATTTCAAAATTCAAAATTCAAAACTCGAATTTCAAGATTCAAAATTCAAAATTTTCGATGCCAAGCTCCAAAGGCAGAAAATCAATACAAATACAAAGATCAGAGTCGTCAAGCCGCACGGAGGTAGACCCTATCCTTTTTTTTTTCTAACACTTGTCTTGTGCAGGTACCGGCGTACAAATAATGGTCTTAATTGCAGAACATTTTGACTATTCTCCGTCCTCCGTCCCTATTCAAAAACTTTGACTTTTGCTTTCCTAACCGAACGCTCAGTCAAAGTGGCGGCTTCTGCAGAAACCTAATTCGTGTCTCTCCTAATGGGATGATGACGAAACAATTATCCTTGCTAGGTGGTTGGTACAACTCCGTGCAGAAGTCCCAATTGCTAAGATATATTCCAAAATCCAAAGCCCAATTCCCGAGTCGTTCCTATTCCAGAATTCGGTACAAAGTTTAATTTCTAAAAATCAAATTCGAAATCCAAACACAATCTCACCCAGTCGCGAAATGCCTTAACCTCCAAGCAAAGATACGTACCAAATTGGTACAAGTTCGTACAAAGGTACAAAGCTACAATACAAAAGAAAAGGACGACGTCATCGTCCTTATTTGGCGGGACCTGAGACGTGTCACTTGCACCAGGCGCCGGCCTTGCACTGGGCGCTGACGTGTCTTGGCGTTTAGCCGCATAATCTCCTATTTAAACCCCTCATTTCACACAAATTATGAGGACAAAAAATCAATACAACGTTGTAATTCCGGTTTTTCCTCTCAAATTCCCATACAAAATTCAAGCTTCAAACTTTCAATTCTCACTACAATTTCTAAAATATTAAAGCAATTGGGAGTACAAGTCGGAAAACTAACCCAATCCTAAATAGGTAAATCCGAATCCCTAATCAAATTATCATGATATTCTCTACTTTTCTACCTTTCTAAATTCAATATTCAACTCTTATAATGTTTTCATGCCACAACTCATTTTGTTGTTTCTTATATGTTCAAAATTACATTAAGGCTCCGTTTTATGCGACTTGTTTTGACTGAACTTATATTATCTGAACTTATCTGAACTTAACTGAATTATCCGAAATTAACTGAACCTATCCGAACTTATTTTATCTAAAAAAAATATATTATTTTGTCTGAAATAAACTTATTTGTGTGTGAAAATATCTAAAAAAAATTATTTTTGTTGAACTTATATTATCTGAAATTAACTGAACTTATCTGAACTTATCTGAACTTAACTGAACTTATCTGAACTTACCTTAACTTATTTGAACTTTTTTTGTCTGAAATAAGTCGAAGTAAGTCGAACAGAACATAGCCTAAGTCAATATAATTAGAAAAGTGATCTGAATCATTTCTAAATAGTCTTACATAACTAATTAGTCATTACTTTTATGAGTTACTAATTCTTACATGATAAATTTATTAAAGCATACTCAAAGAAAGATATATTGTAATTTATGTAAAAATTATAAAAAGTTGTGATAATCAAACAACATTTTACATAATAACATTTGATTTTTACTCTATATATATTATTAAAATATACAAATCAAAGATACTACTCCGTAAATAAATAGTGTGAAAGTTAAAATGAGGCATTTAAAAAGAAACAAAGAGCGTTGATATTTAACAATTTTTTATTTTTTTTTGTAAATGTAAACATCATCATTCGATTTTTATAGAGGTAGCCAGGTAGGTATATTTCTTAACATGCAAATAAGAATGGTAAACTTTTATTTGATGTAAACAATATCTTTTATCCTATACATACCTAGTAGAACATAACTTAATTAATTAATACGAGTAGTAAAATTTATAAATGTACGTCGAGCCAACACGTGTGGGAAACGTGCTTCTGACTAGTTCTAAAAAATATGTGGATGCGTTGAAATAAGACTTAATGTAAGAAGTTAGGAAAACGTGTGCGGTGTGACTATGGACATGAGTAGGAATGCTAATTAATATACACAGTATTAAATATGTAGATTTAAATTTATTTATTTTTAAAAAAAGAATAGTTTTATGTTTATACTAGAGTAGCTACGTACTATCTTCCTCTCTTTTCTGTTTTTTATGTATTTCTTTTTGGGTTTGTAAATAATTGTTTATATTTCCTTTTAAATAAACACATAAATGCTTTAATATTCTATTAAAATTTGTGTTCAATAAATATTTTAATCAATTAAATAAATTGAGTCATTTAATATCTCACTCTTTTTCATTAGAACATTAAAATTTTCTCATTTTTTCAATATCAGAATTTTGATAAAAGTGAAAACATTATAAATAAATGTAATTTTCTTTGTTTAAATAAAAAAAATGAGGAATCTCAACACATTAATTAGTCGTTAAAACACGTATAAAATACCAAAGGTAAAAAACAAAATGAGACGGAGGAAGTATATATGAAAATAGTATCCAGCAGATTTCATACTAATAAAGAGAGACTATATCTGTTAGGATTTACGTAGTACATGATATTTATTATTGACTTGTTGTATGATTATATTTATGAAAATAGTTCTCACAAAAAGACAAATGTATTTATGAAAATAGTATCCAACAGATTTCATACTAAAAAGAGAGAATATCTATTACTATATGTAGGATTTATTATATGATATTTACTGTTGTATCTTTATACTCTTTCTGTCTCTGTTTGTTTTTACGTTTGGTATTTTGCACGCGTTTTAACGACTAATAGATGTGCATTGAGATTCCTCTATTTTTTTATTCAAACAAGGCAAATTACGTTTATTTATAATGATTTTCACTTTTTATCAAAATTTTGATATTAGAAAAATGAGAAAAATTTAATGAAAAATGTGAGAGATTTAATGACCCAGTAAATTTAATTGGATAAAATAATCATGGACACAAATTTTGATAGAATATTAAAGCATTTATTTCATAATATAAAAGAAATGTAAAGAACATTTTGGGACACCCAAAAAGGAAAACGTAAATTAGAACATAGAGAGACGGAATAGTATATGAAAATGTGTATTTTACCACCTAAATAAAAAATTTAAAACTTATTTTTACCACCTGAAAAATGGAAAAGCATATGAAAATGTGACGTAGGGGGCTATAATAACGGTGATACTTCTTATATGTTTTATTTTTCCACGATTTCGTGTATTTAACTATCTTTTCTTCCTCAACTTCCTTATATTCCATGAATTTACATAATTTCTTACCACCATTAATTCACACAATTGACAAAATTTAATAGAAGGAAAGAGAGAAATAAAGGTGGCCAATAATAAATGACTATTCTATACATTTCCTCGTTTTCCTTGGCTTATCAAATAAAAAGTCCCTCTTATACCACTATAAATAACACAAGAGTGATAGAGAAAAATAATAATCACAAGAGCAAGATATTAGTTTATGCTAATTTAACCCAAAAAAAATGTTGAAGTTCTTGCTAATTTTAACATTATTAACCATATACAAACCCTTGATGGTCGCCGGGGATGCGGAACTAGAACGCTATTGGGTTACAATAGAGAGTAGAATAAGCGTAGATACTCTTGATGTTCATTGTCAAGGTGGTATACCTTATGAAGATTTAGGGCTAAATCATATTCCAGGAAATGGTAGTTATCGTTTTACATTCATAAGTCCCAGTTTTTTAGGAATACAGTACGATTGTAGTTTGACATGGCCTAACCATGGCCATATTCAATTTATGGCTTTTGTTAACAACCAAACTTTTGTTTCTAACAATTGTGATGAGCGTCAATGTTTATGGAAAGCGACTGAGGATGGGATTTACTTTTATAATGTTCAAACAAAGAAATATATGCTTTCGGGAACTTGGAGTAATCTCTCCTACCTGTAGTTTGTTATGAATCAAAAGAAATTTAATAAAGTTTTACTTATTGTTTTCTTCGTTTTTCAATTTTGCATCATTTAATCCTTTATATTATTTATATAAGCTATAGACTATGTTAGACTAACTTACATAAAAAAAAATGTTAGACTAACTTTGATCACATCTATATCTTTATTTATTTATTTACTCTGTATTTAATTAAAAAATACACTCTAACCGACACGTAGTTTTAGGTTTTAGGAGAGTGATTAGAATTTATTTAAATAAGATGAAACTGAGATAGTGGATGAATTGTTTATTGTAGTGAAAAGATGATGTGAGTAAGTGGGGACCACAAAAAAAAGAGAAATATTAATATAATTGAAAATGGAGACAATGTAATGACAAAAAAGGAAAATGTTTATTTTAATTAAATACATCCAATTATAGAAGCGTATCTTTTAATTAAATACGGAAAGAGTATCAATCATCAATTATATAGATTATAAGGCACACCAGTAATGACACGTGTCATCTCTTGGTGGATCTTGACATTTTTTCCTTTTCTTTATTACATAAAGATTTAAAAAATCATAAATGTGTACTTATATGGACATAAAGAATAAAAATAAAAATAAAAATAACGTATGAAATAGAAAATTAGGAAAAAAGTATGCGTGAATTCCCTAAAAAATGGAATAAAAAAATGTATTAAAGGAAAAGATTACATCAATTACAAAAAAAATATATATTAACATTATTGGAATTGAATAATAACAATTAAATAAATAGGAAAAAACAATCTGCGAGATGGTAAAGAATACAAATTTGGTATAAATGGGAAAGATTTATATAAAAAATTTAACATTATTGGAACGGATTAATAACAATTAAATATACATTAATATTTCAAATTTACACTAGCTAGATTACACCTAAAATACAATCAATCATCATAACTACATTTTAAAAGATACACCGGTAAGACACTAATGACATGTGTTTTCTCCTAGTGACATTTTGCAATAATATTAATTATTATTATTATTGTGTAGGGGTGACCATATAGTGCAAAGGTACTAAACTAGTTTTTAATGAAAACTCTAAACATGTTTTGTCATATCGCTATCATCTTTTTTAAGCATGATATGCCGGGACAACATAAACGATGATATGAAGAGTGTATTCATATTAACTAATTCTTGTACTCGTTTGACGAATTGGTTGGTTATATACTTATATGTTGGTTTAACGGGAATGAAAAAGAATTTTTAAAATATCCAATTATTTAAGTAGGCATTGGTTCCTTCAAAGAAAAAGAAAAAGTAGGCATTGGTACTAGTTCTTGGAGACGTGTTCATTATTGATGGTATGTTTTTCGCTTTGGAAAAATGATACTTCGTAATAGAGTAATAGACTAATGGATTAACAACTTATAGAATATGAAGTAATATGTATATCTATTTTATAAGGGAAGAGTTGTAGGCATTTCAGTAATCACACTTTTGGTGTCCCCCTACGGAATTGTCCACTATACCCTTGGTAATTGAAAACAAATTATTAAAAAAAAATTAACCAGCAATAGCAATAAATCAATTATCTCACGCACCAAATCTGTCAAATTCTAGCAATCAATACAACAAATCAGTCAATCCAGCAATCAATCCAGCAAATCAATCAATTATCTCACGCAAAATCTGTCGAATTCTAATTTTAAGGAAAGTCAATCAATAAAATCCCTACAATCACTCATTTTCTCCACAAAGTCAGTCAATAGAAGTCAACAATACAGTAAAAAAAACTAATAATATTACAAATTATTATAATTGTCAAATTAATCAAATTGACAGATTATACTCTTTTTTTTGTAGTAGATAGATTATACTCTATAACAAAAAAAAGAAGTCTACACGCTGAAGGAAATAATGCCCTTGGTCCAAGTTTGCATTTAATGCATTTAATGCTAAGTCTAATAAATGCGGTTCAGTATTAATTAACAAGTTAATAATTCAGTGAGATCAAGTGAACTGAATGCCTAGCTAGAGGCCGCTTCAGTTCAGGTGGAATTAATAATATTAATCCACAACTTACTCTTGACTGAACACGTAGGGTCACACAAATAGTACGTGAACGGATCAAGTATTTAAGTGAATATATTATTCATTAAGTACTATATTAATGATCTTCGGAAATGTCGGATCTCGGTTCCAATGGGAGCTGAAATCGTGAAAAGGCAAAGTAAAAGAATATTCCGTAAATTAAGATATTGACGAAAACAGAAATATGGTTCATGACGGAAATATAAATATTATCCAATTCGTAGATGTTGATGGAAACGGAAACATGGATCGTATCGGAAAATATTATCGGAAATAGAAATATTCCCGGAATCGGAAATATTGCCGAAAACGGAAATATTACAGGAATCGGAAATATTGTCGGAATAGGAAATTATTTCCGGAATCGGAAATATTAATGGAAACGTAAATATTTGTTCGAAACGGAAATTGATTATGGAATCGGAAACGAATCGGAAGCTCGACGAGTGCCAAGCCGGCAAGCGAACCGACCCATCGCTCGACAAGCACGAGGCCGAGCGCACAACACTGAGCACGAAGCCCAGCGCCAACGCCCATCCATAGGCGATGGGCCTGGAGCGCTGCGGGCCGCGAGCACGCCAAGGCAAGATGCAAGCCAAGGCAAGCAGCCTGCCAAGGCCAAACTGCAGCGCGCTGGGCCTTGGGCCAGCAGCGGCTGCGTTTGGGCGTAGCCTGGCACACGCGCCAGCGTGGCCCTTGTGGCTGCGTTGGTTGCTTCGTCTTAGGCTTCAAGCAAAGTCCGTGTACTTAGTCTCCAAGTAACTTTGGCCTTAAGTATTAGTTTTCATAGTCCTACTAGAATTGAATTAATTAAGTGTTTAATTATTGCTACAATTCTAATTGGTTAAGAATTTCAATCATAATTGGATTGGTAATTGTTTTCCTAGTAAGACTCAAATTCCTTATTTCCTACCCTATAAATATTAGACTAGCCCTCATAATTTACACACATCAAAACATATTCTTACATATATTGTGTTCAAGGGAGATCATATTTTATAGCCTAACCCGAGTGCATAAAACCTTAAGTAATACCCAAGTTGGTTGAACCTAAGGCGGATCCGAACGTGCTGTGGACTTTCTATGGAGGGGTGACACTTGGAGCTCTAAAGACTTATTCTTGTTCGGTTCGGGAGCAGCTACGGAAGACACGCATCACATTGTATGTAACTTAAATTATGCTAATTGACTACGTGACAATTAATTTGGATTTATGGCTTTATGGTTTTTCAGCATGAATTATATTGTTTGTATTATTCATAACCCTGCAGTGGTATCAGAGCCTCTAATTAATTCCATAATCAATTATAGTTAACATGGATTAAATTTTCTAAATTTGCAATGAATTAAAGGGGTGATTCATTTCGTGATTGTAATTAATTGCACATTTGTGCGATTATTTGATTATATGTTAGCAGGATTTTCGGCAGTTTTGTCAATAATAGTCGAAATCTTATGTTTTTATAGTGAATTTCGCATGTAAACAACGTTTTAAAATTTTGACAAAAATCCAAGATTTGATGCCGAATCCAGAATTCCCAAATTCGAAGCTTAACTATTACTTTTCGGAGGTTTTAGTTTTTCGAATGCTAAATTTGTAATTTTTTTGATGTTAAATTAAATATTTGCGAATCTTGTATGTAAATCTTGAATTTATGATTGACCTACTGTATATGTTTAACAATTTTAAGGTCTATTTTTTTTAATTATACAACCTAATTTGTAATTATAATTAATTTGTTGAATTTCAAATAATTTAGAATTTGTTTTGAATTTCATAATTAATTAGGATCATATGATTAAAAACCACCATAAAATTTGTTAAAGTTGAAAACTTATATAATTTTATGACCTAGATTTTAATCCCTAAGAAATTATGTAATCGGAAATTAATTTGACTAATAAATTTTCGATTTTTCGCCTAAATTTAATGAAATTAGTATTGGTTAATTTGACTAATAAATTATAAATTTTTCGTTAATTTAAATATTAATGAAATTAATTTGACTAATAAATTATAAATTTTTCGTTAATTTAAATATTAAAGTTTTGATTTTTATAAATCGTTCACAATCTTGCACGCACGAAGCAATGGAAGCTAAGTGTTACCCTTAAGGGGTGTTGCATAGTGCGGGCATGCGACGACGAGCAAGGGAGCTCGTCGCCCATGCGGTACAAGGCAACGAGCAAGGCACGAGCACGCGCGTGCGGGCGCAACGCCTGTGCGGGTGATCGAGCAAGGCGAAAGGGCAACACGTGCACACGCCCAGCGGCGCTGTCGTCGAGGCAGCAAGCGATGGCTTTCGAGCCATGCGCGTCTGCCAGCCCGCGTTGTGCCCATCAAGCGATGGCTAAGAGGCATCAATGGAAGCCCTCGTGCCATGCGCGCAAACCAAGCAAGCAAGCAGCGGCAGCCAACGATGGCGTCGAGCCAATAGGCGCCGGCAAGGGCCTGGCTGTGCGTGTTGGGGAATACAGTTAAACATAATAACATGTGCGGAACAATCCCCAAAGCCAGGAAACATGTATAAAGCACAGATTAAGCATACTTACATTCGAAGCGTGTTTTCCACAATAATCCGTCAACGAACACGAACAAAGAACTCCACTTGTCGTTCCTCTACTTGGTTCACCGACACGATCAGATCCGTCTTGATTATCGTAGCTTAGACAATTGATCAAGAGATTTGCTTTTTGGGATGAACACACTATGGAGGCACAGAGAGAATTAGGGTTCTCTGTTTTCTCATAGGGTTGTGTGTAACCTGAATTGTGATTGCAGTAGTTGGAAATTAGGTCATAAGGTTATTTACATAAACTTACTAACCGACCAAGCCATAAGGCAAGGCCGGCTAGCAAGCTCGCGTAGCATCACACGAACACGCACAGCGAGCTGGGCCGTGGGCCGCGCTGCTGCTGCTGTGTCGTGGTCTTGGCCCGCGCGCGCACACAGCTGCTCGGCCATGGGCCAGCGCTGTTGTGTCGCCTTGCTTGCTTGCCTAGCGCACGCGCCCATGGGCCTTGAGTGCTTCGTGCACTCGGCTCGTGGGACGCTCCTCGTATCCGCGTTTAATATATTTCCGATATATTGTTTATCGTTTCGTATACGACGAATCACCGTCGTACGATACGATTTATTCGTTTTGCCTAGATCAGAATATTCGCGATACGATATACGATTCCGATGCAAGGTCGTATCGTATAATACGTTTCCAACTTAAATCCCGAAAAGCTATTAAATGAATTTCCGATTCATTTAATCCGGTGATCTGTTACGTGTCATTGGTGTGACCTTGTAGGTTCAGTCAAGAGTAAGTTGTGAGTTCAATATCCATTAGAACTCACTGATCGGAAGCATTGCTCCAGCTAGCTGTTCCGATCACTTGATCTCACTGAATTAATTATTCGCAATTAATCTGAACCTTGGTATTAGACTTAATGCACCTTGGGTGAAGGACCTATTTCCTTCAATCTCCCACTTGTCATTCAGACAAGTGTGCATCCACATTCCTTTGTCGCTTAGTGTTACTTACTGAACATAAGGTAAGATCCAAGCCATCCTTATTAGGTCCAGAAGTGTTTCTCGGATTACAGAGTTCAACTGTCAAACTTTTGCAGAAGGTTAAGCCTAACCATTCTGAGCACGGCCATCCATTTTACAGTATCTAACTCTCCGAGAGGCCTTGTTACACAACAACACCATATCCTATCAAAGATAGGAGGACAATCCATTCTTGCAATCTATGAACACTCACTTTGATTCATAGTACGCCCAATAACTGCTTTTATAGCCTCCTTTTACGGTGCGACGTTTAGCTAGTATCAAAGCGAACTAATTCTCAAACGAGCAGACATAATCGCTCATGTTCTGAGGAACGGTTTCTAATCACCATTAATGAGAACTACCTATGACATGACTTTAATATCTTAAAGCGTTCTCATGGTCAATCCGATACAAGATCCAATAAGTATCTATGCAAAAGATTCTGACATCCAGTCACTCTAGTTCAAGAAACAGAACTAAGTAATCTACTTGCAATCTAATCTTCATTAGTCATTGGTCGTCCACCTTTCAATGACCTGGATTAGGGATCCTTTGTGACTTCAATATTCAAGTTCACTTATGGGTGTTTCTTTGCCAAAGAATCCATCTTGACATCCCATTTGAATGATTTGAATCACATGGACTTATCATTTAATTCTAAACCACAATTAAATGAATATGAAATAAATAAATTTCATAAATATGAAATGGTTAAACCAATTGTTTTAAACATAGATCTAACAGATGTTCTAAAACAATACTTAGAAAATCAAAGCCATTCTCCAATATGCTTGATTCCCATGGTTGCTACATGTGCGTTGTGTTTCACTTGTGGCAACGGTTTAGTCAATGGATCCGCGACGTTGTCGTCAGTTCCAACCTTGCAAATCTCAATTTCCTTTCTTTCAACGATCTCTCGAAGTATATGAAATCGCCGCAGTACGTGCTTGGACTTCTGGTGGCTCCTAGGCTCCTTTGCCTGGGCAATGGCTCCGCTATTGTCACAATACAAAGCCACTGGTCCTTTAATGGAGGGGACAACACCAAGTTCTTCGATGAACTTCCGAATCCAAACAGCTTCCTTTGCTGCTTCTGAGGCAGCAATGTACTCGGCTTCAGTTGTAGAATCCGCAATAGTGCTTTGCTTAGCACTTTTCCAGCTTACTGCTCCGCCGTTGAGGCAGAACACAAACCCAGACTGTGATCTGAAATCATCTCTGTCGGTTTGAAAGCTTGCGTCCTTATAGCCCTTAACAATCAACTCATCTGTACCACCATAAACCAGAAACTGATCCTTGGTCCTTTTCAGGTACTTTAGGATGTTCTTGGCAGCAGTCCAATGCGCCTCACCTGGTTCTGACTGGTACCTGCTCGTTGCACTGAGTGCGAACGAAACATCCGGCCTTGTACAAATCATAGCATACATGATGGATCCAATAGCCGAAGCGTATGGAATTCCACTCATCTTTCTACGCTCATCAGATGTTTTGGGACACTGATTCTTGCTTAGATATACGCCATGTGACATGGGTAGATGACCTCTCTTGGCTTCCATCATATTGAACCTAGCTAGCACTTTGTCAATGTAAGTGCTTTGGCTTAGTCCAATCATCCTCTTAGATCTATCCCTATAGATCTTGATGCCCAATATGTACTGTGCCTCTCCTAAGTCCTTCATTGAGAAACACTTCCCGAGCCAAGTCTTTACAGACTCCAACATAGGAATGTCGTTTCCAATAAGCAGTATGTCGTCAACATACAAGACTAGGAATGCAATTTTACTCCCACTGACCTTCTTGTATACACAAGATTCGTCCTAATTCTTGATGAAGCCAAACTTATTGACTGCTTCATCAAATCGTTTATTCCAACTCCTTGATGCCTGCTTTAGTCCGTAGATGGACTTCTTAAGCTTGCATACCTTTCCTTGGTTCTTTTGATCGACAAAACCCTCCGGCTGTGTCATGAACACAGTCTCTTCAAGAACACCGTTCAAGAAGGCAGTTTTGACATCCATTTGCCATATTTCATAGTCATGAAAAGCGGCAATCGCAAGGATTATCCGAATAGACTTTAAGCATCGCGACTGGAGAAAAGGTTTCATCGTAGTCAATGCCGTGAACTTGCCTGTAACCTTTTTCTACCAATCTAGCCTTGTATATGTATACAATTCTATCTTTGTCTTTCTTCAATTTGAAGACCCATTTGCATCCGATAGGTGTGAACCCATCCGGCAAATCAACCAAATCCCAGACTTGATTTTCAGACATGGAGTCTATTTCAGATTGCATGGCCTCTAACCATTTAATGGAGCTTGGGCTCGTCATAGCTTGCTTGTAAGTCAAAGGTTCATCACTATCCAATATGAGAACGTCTAAGTTTTCAGTCAAGAGGACGCCTGTCCATCTGTCCGGCTGAAAAATAGTTCTATTTGACCTACGAGGGGCAACAACGTTTTGAGGAACTACTCCCACTGGCTCTTCTAAAGACCTTGGAGGTTCATCAACTTGAACTGCTTCTAAAGAGTTCTGAGTTCGTTGTTCGTCTCGAATCTCTTCGAGGTCTATTATTCTCCCACTTGTCAATTTGGAAATATGATTTCTTTCCAAAAAGACACCGTCACGAGCAACGAATACCTTGTTGTCTGACTTGTTGTAGAAGTAATACCCCATAGTTTCTTTTGGATACCCAACGAAGAAACATTTGTCAGATTTAGGTTGTAGCTTGTCCGAAATTAATCGCTTGACATATGCTTCGCAACCCCAAATCTTCAGAAAAGACAACTTTGGAAGTTTCCCAGTCCATAATTCGTATGGAGTCTTTTCAACAGCTTTTGATGGAGGACGATTCAGTGTGAGTGCTGCAGTTTGCAACGCATGTCCCCAGAACTGTAAAGGAAGTTCGGCCTGACCCATCATTGGCCCGACCATATCGAGTAAGGTCCTGTTTCTCCGTTCCGACACTCCATTCCATTGAGGTGTCCCCGGAGCAGTCAATTCAGAAAGAATACCGCATTCTTTTAGATGGTTATCAAACTCGTGGCTAAGATATTCACCTCCTCGATCCGATCTTAGAGCTTTGATTTTCTTGCCATGTTGATTCTCTACTTCATTTTGAAATTCTCGGAATTTCTCAAACGATTCAGACTTGCGCTTCATTAAGTAAATATGGCCATATCTACTGAATTCGTCCGTAAACGTTATGAAATAGCTGAACTCACCTCTAGCTTTCGTACTCATAGGCCCACATACGTCCGTATGTATTAGCCCTAGTAGTTTGCTTGCTCTTTCTCCCACCTTTGAGAAAGGTTGCTTTGTCATTTTGCCAAGTAAACAAGATTCGCATTGATCAATCTTCTCTAAGTCGAATGATTCTAGAATTCCTTTCCGTTGAAGTAATTCCATGCGCTTTATGTTTATATGGCCTAATCGACAATGCCACAGAAATGTGAGATTCGAATCACCAGTTTTAGCCTTTTTGGTATTTATGTTATAAATGTGTTTGCTCGTATCTAGCACGTAAAGACCATTTTCTTGTTGTGCTGAACCATAAAACATTCCATTCAAAGCAAAAGAACAACTATTGTCTTTAAATTGAAAACTAAAACCTTTAGAATCCAAACTTGAAACGGAAATGATGTTTCTGGTGATACTAGGAACATAGTAACAGTTTTCTAGTTCCAAAACAAACCCACTAGGTAAAGAAATAAAATAAGATCCTACGGCTAATGTAGCAATCCGTGCTCCATTTCCCACGCGTAGATCCATCTCGCCTTTATCCAGCTTTCTACTTCTCCTTAGTCCATGTGGATTGGAACACAAGTGTGAGCCACAACCAGTATCTAATACCCAAGAAGTAGAATTAGCTAGATTACAATGTATAACATACATACCTGAAGTAGAAGCAACGTTCCCGTTCTTCTCATCTTTCTTCTTCTTCAAGCAATCCCTCTTCCAATGCCCCTTCTTCTTGCAGTAGAAGCATTCAGAGTCGGAAGGAGAACGAGTCGCCCTTTTCTGTTTACCTGAACCGGCGCCATTGGACTTGGATGAGGGCGAAGCCTTGCCCTTACCCTTCTTGCCCTTGTTCTTGCCTGATTTCTTGAAGTTCTTGCCCTTATGCACCATAAGCATATCATGCTTATTCTCTTGCTTGAGCGTCTTTTCAGCGATTTTCAGCATACCGTGAAGCTCAGTAAGAGACTTCTCCATGCTGTTCATATTGTAATTCAACTTGAACTGATCATAGCCATTATGAAGCGAATGGAGAATGATGTCAATAGCCATTTCATTTGAGACGTCAGAATCTAGAGCTCTCATGTTCTCAAAGAGTCCAATCATTTTAAGAACATGTGGGCTCACTGGTTCTCCTTTCTTGAGCTTAGTCTCAAGGATCAACCTCTGAGTCTCGAATCTTTCGATTCTGGCTTGGTCCTGAAACATGTTCTTCAACTCCGAGATGATTTAGTAAGCATCCGAGTTAATGAACGTTTTCTGAAGTTCAGGACTCATGGATGCAAGCATCACACATTTGACATCCCTGTTGGCCTGAATCCAACGATTAAGGGCAGCTTGAGTTACCTCCGGCCCAGCCTCTTCCGGTAACTCTTCCTCAAGGACATATTCTTTTTCCTCATGCATAAGAACTATTTGTAAGTTCCTTTTCCAGTCGAGGAAATTGTTGCCATTCAACTTCTCTTTGTCGAGAATTGAACGCAGGTTGAAAGTGTTATTGTTTGCGGCCATTTTTGATTACTACAATCTAAAAGAATTTGCAATAAATAACCATTAATACAATTCAATAACTTTGAAATAAAAGCAAAAACATGCAATCATTAAAGCTATTAAAACATTTCATTCATGCAAAAAGCAAAAACATGGTCCGAAATGAATGAAACGATTCCAAGACCCCAAAAGTCCTAAATCCTTAAGCAGCTTTAGCATGTCTTAAGTATTTTAAGATTTTAGGTAAGCAAAACCTATTGCTAGTAATCTCCAAATTACTCTTGGTTAATAAATTAATGCCATAATTTATCCCATTGCCACAACTTAATGCCATTGTTGTTTGCGTTGTAACCACAATCAACGTGCTCCTTTAGGACGCCTTACCATCTAAGTCAACTAAAATAGCACCTCGCTTTAGCGTAAACCTACTATCTTAGATCCCTAGATTTTTGTAAGTGTTGATTTGGAAGGCAATTTTTAAAACTCAATATTACTTGGACCTAGTTGTTTCTATGTTGGTTCGATTATTTAGTGAACTTAAAACTAATCGATTCATAGGAAACAACCTGTTCATGCAAAGCATACATACATTCATACATTCATGCATAATATATATATTAAATTGTATAAATAATTGGTGATCTAGTATGGCCCAAAACTTCTTGTCTTGAAGCATCCAATCTTCATCACCTCCTTGTTAGCTTGGCATCGTCTTGAATCTTCGTTCAAATGCTAACTTAAAGTTCTAAACTAGAAATACTTGAAAATAATAAATTACATCAAAATTTCCATGGTACGCAGACCATATTTTAAAACTTTACATTCAAAGATAGAACGGTGCGCAGACCGTATTTAACTATCCTAAATTTGGCCATACTAGTCACTTGGAGTACCTGCATTGCATAAAATATGTATTCTACGCATTCACCCATTCGTATGCTAAAACGAATGGCCCATGTTAATATGCAAGTATTTACGTGAATTAATTAAAATTCACGTTCACATAAACGCGTCCTAAAAGATTAATCAATTTCCAAATTATTAATCCTTAGACTTTATTCTAATTAAATTGAATTTAATTAAAATAATGCGACCTACGAAACAATTAAAATAATTATTTCATTTTAATTTCATTTAGTGGCTCCCACTCAAACCAATAATTATTCCGGATAATTAATTATGAAATATTAAATTAAAACTCGCGGCCCGACCCAAGTAAATAAAATATTAAATTAAAAATCCCGTTAGCCCAAATTAATGCAAATACACGAAGCACAACTAATTAAACGATTAAAAAAAAAATTCAATCAAACGGCCTAGGCTTGCGCCCAGCCCGTCGTGCGAGAGGCCCAAGAGCACACGAGCATTGCCTGCGCGCGCCCAGCCCATCGCATCGCATAGCATGCCATCGCTCGCCCATCGCTCGCGCGCCATGCCTCGCCCACACGCGTCGCGCGCCATGCCTTGCGCATGCGCATCGCGTACCCGCAGCATAGCTGCCCTGCGTTGCGTGTGTGTTGTGCATCGTGGGTGCTCGACGTCGCGAGCATCGCGCTTCGCTTCGTCGCAGCCCCGCAGGCATCGCCTGCCCCTGCCTTGCCTAGCGCACACGAGGCATGCAGCTCGTGCTGCTGCCCGTGTCGCATGGCACGACTCGCATAACGGCCTCGTATGGCTCGACGAGCCATACTTCCATCATGCCCATGTTCGTGTTTTTGGTTCGTAAAACGGACCAACCTAATTAAAATTAAATTTTAATTCACGAACTTGCATTAATTTTATTTTTCAAAAAAGTTACGATTTAATTTTTCGAAAAACAACGATTTTTAACGATTTAATAAAATTTAACGACAATCCAATTTCGTAAAATTAATAAATCAAGGGCTAAATATATTCAAACTTTTAAGAACGATCGAATCAACTTTAAAATTTGAACCTTTAATTAACAAAATCCGAAATTTTTACATCGTTCATAAACAATTAAATTTCAGATTATTAATAAATTGGTTTAAGTGTGATTAAAATTAACGAAACCATTCAAAATTTTAATCCAATAATTTTTAAAATTAGCCACTGACCCATGAAATTATACCCCCTTTCCCAATTAACCGAATTATTAATCCATAATTAATTAAAAATCAATTAGGGTTGTAAATTTTACGAATTAGGGAAAGGCCAAATTAGGGTTTATACTTATCGGAAAAATCTGATATTTTTTCCATAGATCAAGCATGTACCCAGCAACAATGTGTCAAAATTTCAAGCAATTCCGAGTAGTTTAGGTCGACCTTTTAATTGAATTACTGTCCGCCACATTTAATTTTTAATAAAAAATTAACAAAAACTCCCAAAAACTGATGCTTCGAGGCCTGTTTTCGCAATTCTATTCACATGAGTTGAGCTTAGAAAATCGTTTTCAATCAGATAAGGGTTTTAAAAATCGAAAAAGCGAGTATTTTTGATTTCGGAACTGCCAATTTCGCAATTAATCCCATAATTCGAAAATATTCCGAAAAATCAACAAAAATTCCAAAAATTTCGACAATGCAAAAACAATAATAATCATGCTAATTCATGCTTTGAATACATAAGGCTCATGATACCACTATTGGGGAATACAGTTAAACATAATAACATGTGCGGAACAATCCCCAAAGCCAGGAAACATGTATAAAGCACAGATTAAGCATACTTACATTCAAAGCGTGTTTTCCACAATAATCCGTCAACGAACACGAACAAAGAACTCCACTTGTCGTTCCTCTACTTGGTTCACCGACACGATCAGATCCGTCTTGATTATCGTAGCTTAGACAATTGATCAAGAGATTTGCTTTTTGGGATGAACACACTATGGAGGCACAGAGAGAATTAGGGTTCTCTGTTTTCTCCTAGGGTTGTGTGTAATCTGAATTGTGATTGCAGTAGTTGGAAATTAGGTCATAAGGTTATTTACATAACCTTACTAACCGACCAAGCCATAAGGCAAGGCCGGCTAGCAAGCCCGCGCAGCATCACACGGACACGCACAGCGAGCTGGGCCGTGGGCCGCGCTGCTGCTGCTGTGTCGTGGTCTTGGCCCGCGCGCGCACACTGCTGCTCGGCCATGGGCCAGCGCTGTTGTGTCGCCTTGCTTGCTTGCCTAGCGCGCGCGCCCATGGGCCTTGAGTGCTTCGTGCACTCGGCTCGTGGGCCGCTCCTCGTATCCGCGTTTAATATATTTCCGATATATTATTTATCGTTTCGTATACGACAAATCACCGTCGTACGATACGATTTATTCGTTTCGCCTAGCTTACGAATATTCGCGATACGATATACGATTCCGATGCAAGGTCGTATCGTATAATACGTTTCCAACTTAAATCCCGAAAAGCTATTAAATGAATTTCCGATTCATTTAATCCGGTGATCTGTTACGTGTCATTGGTGTGACCTTGTAGGTTCAGTCAAGAGTAAGTTGTGAGTTCAATATCCATTAGAACTCACTGATCGGAAGCATTGCTCCAGCTAGCTGTTCCGATCACTTGATCTCACTGAATTAATTGTTCGCAATTAATCTGAACCTTGGTATTAGACTTAATGCACCTTGGGTGAAGGACATATTTCCTTCAGTGCGATGGCCTCGGCCATGCGTGCGGTCGGCTCTTGCGACGCTGCAAGCCTTGGCGAGGAATGGGCCTTGCGCCCATGGGCCTTGCTTTGGCTGATTAACTTGTTTCATTTTTTTTTATTTTTCGGTTGAACAACGATTTTAATAAAATTTAATTCCGTAATTTAAATTTTCTCGGAATTTAATTTTGATTAATATAATTATTATAATTTATTTTATACTAATTATTTTAATAAAATTAAAACCTTGGTAAAGTTATAATTAATTAATTTCAATCATCTGGAAAATGATAAAGGGATTTAAAATTAGATTTCTGTGAGCTTTAAATTTTAATTAAATTTTCATGTTTCCGGTTGGACTAGGAAATACAATTTTATGTTTAAAATTAGTAAAGCATGTAACTTCTTGGTTTTAGTGGAAGCTTTTAATCATTAAACTCTTGATTAGGTCTTGATTCCTTTAAGGTTAAAACAACTTGATTAGAACTAATAAGGTTGAATAATTGGTAGATTGTTGGAACCTTTGATTAGTTGTCGCAAATGTATATGTGATGCATATTTTTCTACTATCTTGCTATATGGGCCATTCATTGATAAACGAATGGATGAATGGTATATTGTAAGTGTATTGTTAAGCAGGTTGTGGAAAGTGACTAGTATGGCCCAAATAGGATATTAAATATGGTCTGCGTACCATTAATTTGAATGTAAAATTGGTCCAATGCATCAAAGTTTTTTATTTAAATATGGTCTGCGTACCATCAATTAGTTGTAATTAATTTAATTATAGCATATCCTATTTGAAGAAAATGACGCCTCCCATGGTAAAATTCAAGCCGGAGTTTCCAATGCATTTTCAAGATGGAGTATGAAGTTGAAGCTTCAAGATGAAGACGGGCCATACTAGATCACATTTAAATCTTATGCATGCTTTAAGATATTTATTGCTTCAAGAAGAAGTCGGGCCATACTAGATCACATTTAAATCTTATGCTTGTTTTAAGATATTTATTGCTTTAAATATGTCTTGATATTATGCATGAGATTCTGGCTTGATTATGTTGCATGATTAAGGATTTTAGTTCACTTAAAATCTAACCAGCATAGTAAGAGCCATAAGTTCCAAACTTTAAAATTGAGTTAAAAGGTGCCATTCTAAAATAACACTTACTTGGATAACCTTTACAACAATCTAGTAATAGTTTTCCGCCATAGCGAGGTGTTACTTATTAATTCTAAAGGGGTAAGGAACACAATGTTGTGAGTACATTTGTCGATCAATTAGTGATAGCTTTCCGCCATAGAGAGGTGTCACTTCTGATCGTAGTACACAATGGTTGTGAGTACAAGTTGATTTTGGTTGAACTCAACGATATAAGTAAGGAGTCATTTTATGTCGTGGCAAATGGGATAGGTTTACACTAGAAGAAAAAACCTCAAGTGCGGGCTCATTTTAAGGGGTTTAGTGCGGGCTTTTACATGTGCAGCACATGGCCTGCCCGCACTTGATGTTTCTCAAGTGCTGCCAAAATATTGGCAGCACTTGATGTTTCAAGTGCTGCCAATTTGGAAAATGAGCCCGCACTTGACATATTTTGTGCTGCCAATTTTAGAATATGAGCCCGCACTTGACATATTTGGTGCTGCCAATTTTGAAAATGAGCCCGCACTTGACATATTTGGTGCTGCCAATTTTGAAAATGAGCCCGCACTTGACATATTTGGTGCTGCCAAATTTGAAAAAGAGCCCGCACTTGACATAGAAATGGGCAGCACAAGCATAAAAATGAGCCGCACTTGATATACAAATGAGCCGCACTTGGTTTATAAATGAGCCGCACTTGGCCTATAAATGAGCCGCACTAGATCTAGATTTGTTGTATTACCGATTTTCCTGCTACATATTATAATTGGACCAAGCCACTGATTAACCTCCATACGTCACATAAAAAGTATCCAATTATATAGATAATTAAATTAAATAGTATATAATTGTAAATATAAAAGTCGATTACATTAACTCATATGAAAAACTAGCATCCATAATTTAAGATTCAGTACAAGAAAATATCAAAGACAACCACTGGTGAAATGCTGCTCCCTCGAACTCCATCTATCTCCTCAAACTTCATCTATCTCCTCGTACTTCATCTATCTCCTCAAAGGTGAAAGGCCGCTTCCTCGGATTATTGAATACCTTTAAAAGATCAACCATCAAAAAATATATATACACTTTAGTTATATTATAAACATTGAATCGTACAATAAATTAAGACTTAATTTGTTCATAACAAAGAAATAATGAACCGTATAATAAAAAAAATTGGTTAATTTCGGCCCCAAATTTCATCTAATGAACTTAAATGAGTATTTTAAAGTCCTTCCATATTTAATACACTTATTTTTATGTTTCAAAGACTCATTCTCACCCATTTAGTGAAGTTATGCACATTTAAGCCTCGTAGTTCATTATCGGTCACATTTTGTCTAAAATGGCTAATTTCGATCCCAACTTTCAACTAATGAACTTAAATGAGTATTTTAAAGTCTTTCCATGTTTGATACACTTATTTTTATGTTTCAAATACTCATTCTCACTCACTTTGGTGAAGTTATGCACATGTAAGCCTCGTTAGTTCATTATCGATCACATTTTGACTAAAATGGCTAATTCCGGTCCCAAGTTTCATCTAATGAACTTAAGTGAGTATTTTAAGTCTTTCTATGTTTAATACACTTAGTTTTATGTTTAAAATACTCATTCTCACCCTTTTTGGTGAAGTTATGCACATTTAAGCCTCGTTAGTTCATTATCGGTCACATTTTGACTAAAATAACTAATTTCGGTCCCAACTTTCACCTAATGAACTTAAATGAGTATTTTAAAGTATTTCCATGTTTGATGCACTATGTTTTATGTTTCAAGGACTCATTCCCACCCATTTTGGTGATGTTATGCACATTTAAGCCTCGTTAGTTCATTATCGGTCACATTTTGACTAAAATGGTTAATTTCGGTCCCAACTTTCAACTAATGAACTTAAATGAGTATTTTAAAGTCTTTCCATGTTTAATACACTTAGTTTTATGTTTCAACGACTCATTCCCACCCATTTTGGTGATGTTATGCACATTTAAGCCTCATTAGTTCATTATCGGTCACGTTTTGACTGAAATGGCTAATTTCGATTCTAACTTTCAACTAATGAACTTAAATGAGTATTTTAAAGTCTTTTCATGTTTAATACACCTAGTTTTATGTTTAAAAGACTCATTCTCACCATTTTGGTGAAGTTATGCACATTTAAGCCTCGTTAGTTCATTATTGGTCACATTTTGACTAAAATGGCTAATTTCGGTCCCAACTTTCAACTAATGAACTTAAATGAGCATTTTAAAGTCTTTCCATGTTTGATACACTATGTTTTATGTTTCAAAGACTCATTCTCACCCATTTTGGTGATGTTGTGCACATTTAAGCCTCGTTAGTTCATTATCGGTCACATTTTGACTAAAATGGCTTATTTCGGCCCCAACTTTCAACTAATGTACTTGAATTGTAATCATTGATTGACAACAAAATTCTACTTCCAAAATCAATAGATAATGATTGAATGATTCACCAATTAACCCGCTAAAAACTCCCGGCATAAAAGGTACATTACTTATGACTTACTAGTTCGAATCGGATCACAGAATAAGTGTCTCTAAAATGTTTCTCAAATCATAAATTTCTTACCTTTTATGTTGTTCCTAAAATGGAAAATTTTCATTTTGCTCATGAGCAAGTAAGTATAAATAATCACTGGTAACCGAATCAATAATCGACCCTAAGGTCCCTGACATGTTCTTTAGTTAGGCAAGCAGGACTAATGAAAATAAATAACAAAAACTATCCAATGCCATTCTCATAAGTCCGTCTTAGCTCCATAGAGGAATACCAAAGGAAACAATTGACCTAATTTGCACAAGATAAACCCCACAGAGATCCTGATAACCCAACACTCCACCTTCTTACCATACGAGACATCTATGATTCAAACACATTTAACATATCATCAACAATTCATCAAGAGCAAATGACAGATACCAATTCTCAACAACATATTGAAAACAACAAATTGTAACAAGAACATCATAAATTAGTATAGTAATAGGGTTTTATTGAGACAATTACTACAAGTTTGTCATGATACATACCTGCATGCCCATGAGCAAAATGGCAATTGTCCCCAAAAGGACAGAGCCCTGCTGTTTCAAACTTGGTACAGAGCTTTGTTTTCCAAAAAACCGGCCTCGAATTCCCTCTCATAACATCCATAACACCATTACCATTCGCCGCCATCCTATGAACATCATATTGATCAGGAGCCCTAGGTTGCTGCACCATAGAAGGCCCTGTAGTACCAATGCTGATTGCAGAGCTCTCCCTAGAATTCTCCCATTGAATCTAACCCATTAGAGAAAGGTGCAAACGATGAAAAAGAATCAGAGAAACTCATCCTGTTGAAATTTGAGATGCAAAATCAATCAATCTCAACAAACCCAGATAAAAATTAACTAAAGATTCAAACTTTCTTATATACCCACTAATTAAAACCAACCAAATTCCTAAATTAAAGGGGACAAAATCAAAGAATTCGGAAATTACAACGAAGATTTGATAAGAGGGAATCAAAGAATTGAATAATTGAATTAATTGAGAGATGATTAATATATATAAATCTCCAGATTAGTAAAAACAGAACATGGATAGTAGTGGGTATAATATATATTGGACGAAATATGGGAACCCCAAATTGATAACCCTAGCAGCCTTCCTCTAGAATTTGACAAAGAGAAAATTGCAGAGAAAAAGGTGTAAAGATAAAAGGAAAAACCCTAAATCCCTTAAACCCTAACGGCTCATTATCTT
The DNA here is from genome assembly GCF_020520425.1 of Spinacia oleracea. NCBI lineage: Eukaryota > Viridiplantae > Streptophyta > Magnoliopsida > Caryophyllales > Amaranthaceae > Spinacia > Spinacia oleracea. The sequence continues at coordinate 102,284,068 of NC_079490.1, read as the reverse complement.
AATTTACGCCATTATCCTCTCCAATTTACTTAATTTAGATTGTTCTGGTCTTCTAAACTTATATGAACTTGAATTGTAAATCGAAATTAAACTAAAACAAAAATTGAATTACCTGGGAAACTTGAATTAAGCAGCATCGTTGAACGATTTCTTCAAATTAGGGCAACTCGAAGCTTCTGGTTGTGTGGGTTGATGGGGGCCAACAATATGGAATAACCTTGAGACTACATTCTTCATCTCAGAAGCGGCGATGGCAGAAGCAACGCCGGCGATGGCAATGGCAGAAGTAGCAGCGACGATGACGATGGTTGAAGCAGAAGAAGAAGCAGAGAAGGTAAAGAGGAGGACCGAGAAAATGAAAAAAAATATCTAATGTTCCTCTATTTTCAGAGAAATTTTGTGCGGCTCATTTGTGAGCCCGCACTTGAGTTTAAATCCCCCACTTGAACTCAAGTGCTGCCAATTTTCTAAAATGAGCCCGCACTTGTGAAAATGCATTAATTTTTTTTTTAGTGCTCTTAAGTGCTGCCAATTTACTAAATGAGCCGCACTTGAAGGGAAGCACATGACGATTTTTCCTCTAGTGTTACCTAATAAGTTCTTAGACGTACCTATCAACCAAGAGTAGTTTCTAGACTATTAGCAACAGAATTTCTTACCTATAATATTTTAGCTAGAATTAAGTCAAATCGTGCTTAATTTTTCAATGATTTTGGGGTCTTCGATTCATTTTATTCAAACCTGCCGGAACTAAATATTTCGAATAAAATGCCAATGACTTGTTTAAATTGCATGATTGCTTTAATTTTCAAGTTATTACTCATGATAAATGTTTAGATTTTGCATGCTTCAATGTATGTTTTAATTATTGTTTATAAATCCTTTTAGAAAGGTAACAGTAAATTTTCTCGATTGGTAGTGAATCCAAGAACGATTCACGGAAATGAGAGAAAATGTGCAATTTAAAATGTACGTTTCTTTTAGCGACTTTTATGGTTGTTTTCGAGTAACAAAGTCGAATTTAAAACCAATTGGTTTTGAGATCATAAAGCATTGAGTTTAAACGCTCAACTTTATCAATGGTTAACAACCTAATATCTTTGTCCATTTAATTCTCGAATTAGTCTAGTCCATAGACATTCGAATAGATCGATTCTTAAGAAGTTTCTGGTAAGATCATCTAGTTGAAGCAAAATATTCAACATAAATTAAATGGTAAGAACCTTGTTGGAGTGACATTGGACATGTCTAACAAAGTATAAAAGTCAACACTAGAGAAGTCAATTTTTAAGACTATAAGAAACGGTACAAGAAATAGGAAAACAAGGAACAAGTGAAATAAATTTACAAATCTGTTTCTATATACCTATAAGTTTATGTTTAAATAAAAAGTAACCTAGCAATCAAACTTCCTTGGTATCATATACCGCTAGAGGTTCTTACTTCAGTAATAACTCAAACGATGGAAGTTAGGCTACACTAATGACCTACAAGTGGGAAATGGAGCATGGCATTGCTACATTAGTTATAGGGTCATCTAGTTTGTTTTATGTCCTTTCAATGCTGGAACTTAATGGCTATTTTGTTCCATAATCAGCATACCTAAATTTCGTTTTTCAAACACAGAAAGACTCACATTCAAGAAAAACAAAAACAATGTTTGTTTGTTTATTTGAATGAAATGGTAATTTACGGGTTGAGTCAATATGCTTGATTAAAACAAACAACTCTTTAACAATAAAAACCTTACTAGGTTCAAATCAATCTCTTGATCTGAGTTCCACTAATCTTTCACATTGTTACTTAGACCATGTCAACAAGTTAACATTCAAAAGCTCTATTTTGATGGACTTTTGAAAGTTGATTGATTTCTAGATCATTCAAGACAAGATAGCCTTACTTGTTGAAAGTAACAAAAGATATGAACTATTGTTAGAACACCTAGAAAATAGAGTTCAAAGCTAAAGAAAGATTTTATGACTTTATTATTTCACATGGTTTTGAGTGAATATGATTTATTTACTCAAAGAGAAAAAAGTTTGAATCTGTTTGGCTAGTTCAAAGATTCATAGAAAAGTATAAAAATGTCCACTTGGCAAGAAATCATAAAGATCTAGGTTAGATCCTGTTGATGACTACTTATACCAAGAATGATAATCAATGATTGTGTGTTGTAATTTCACAATCTAGCTCCATAAGATAAGGTTTATCTAAATTGGAATGATCGAAGTCAATTAGTACTTGATTCGATCAATGATGAATCATAAAGATTTTTTCCTATAATTTCTAAACAAAATGCTCAACTACCACCAAAGTAAACCAAATTCGTCAAAGCCTTGAAAAGTAATTTCAGAATATCTTTTCAATAATATATATCTAAAGAGTGCTAAACTCAGTGGGATCTTAATGTTTGTTATTCGACAAACTAAGGCCCAAGTATAGATATATGTGTAGACACCTACTTTTGTCCCCATTCCCGAAGGGAAGGTTCGATGATGAAAACATAAATCTCCACTTGACAACGAATCTCCTGTAAAATAACGAATCTCAATTCCCCTTTTCATTTCACCCGAAACCTGCTATTTATAGAAACCTTCTATTTATGGAAACCTGCTAAAAATAGTAACTGCCGTAATGGGTAGCTGTTAAAAGTGGCAAGTCATAAAAGATAGAAACCTGTCAGAATTAGGTGTTGCACTCCAACATAAATCCTAAATGAGATAGAAATTACAAGGAGAATCCTATTCCTAATATGATTTGAAAATAAGAGTTACGTATTAATTAAAATCTTAACGAGCCTAGAGTTCGTAACGGGCCCAGACGCATTCCGTCATAAAGTTAATACGCGCTAAAAGACTCGAATAAGTCTCAAACACTCCGGATTCTAGGAATCCGAATCTGACTAAGAAAACAGCCCAGATCCTATTTTCAACGCCTGGCTCTGGGCGCCGAAATCTTCGGCGCCCAAGCCTGGGCGCTGAAATTACCTGGGACGTATTCTTTCCTAATTCCTCGTGGATTAGAGTTCTACAATTCTATCTTTCCACGAACTCTTTTCTATAAATAGGGCCTTAAGTTCGACGTGAAAAAGAACAACACACAATTCATATTATGAGTATTGACTCTAAACCCCTAAGCCTAAGCCTCACGCTGCAAAACTGATCACGCGTTCTGTCGCAATCGATCCATAAATCGAACGGAACGTATCCTGTCCCATAATTTGAGATTCGTTGAATAAATGGAGAAATAGCAAAGTCAAAGTGGTTAGTTTTCTGAGAACCGTGACCCACCTCTCAAGGGTGCGTCGTAATGTGTCCCTTTTATACGATTTAATTGCTTTCCTCGCCCTTTTATGAACTGTTAAACTAACTAAATCTGATTGTTCGATCACGCCTAATAAATATGATATTTTTGGGAAATTGGATTATCATGCTAGGTCCCTTAAAACAATCTAAATTAGATAATCGCGCTCGATCTAGTACTGTATGTTGCATATTGTTAAAATCAACTCAGATTAGTTTAATAGTTAACACATGTCCCTTCAATTATTTATGCTGAGCTAGTAAGGATATCCTACCTCTGGAGTTATCAAAGAGCGAGTACTCCTCTCGGTAGTTACAGTCCCCCGAACCCTCAATCTCTACCTTGCGGGTGTATGTTGAGAGATCCCCACACCAGGGATCACAAGGGAACCTACGGCCGTCGTGGTCAAACATAATTGCACTCCCTTTATGTCACGATAACCGGGTTTTGTCAGTTTTTCTCATTGTCGTTAAAAACTGAATGGCGACTCCTATATTACTAGTCAATTGGGTGTAAACTCACAGGAAATCCAATTACACTTGATTTGACAAAAAGAAACGTCACACCCACGAGGGACAAGGTCACGCATTAGCCTCGCGCTTTTTCGACCCCCTCACAGTGGCGACTCCGCTGGGGATAGTGAAGGAAATACTCGTGCTTGTAGGTAATCAAAATAGCTGAAGGGTGAAACGATCCTACCCCGCGTTTATTTCCCCATCAAGTTGGGACGACCTGAAAATCAGCATATTAATGTGAATGGACAGAACCGCATAACGAATCTTTGCTCCCTTGATGTTTCATCTCGGGAGTTGGGACTAAGGATACCCATCGCCAACCGGGGGGTGCATACGCTTCGAATGTTGTCCACTCGGCACTTTCTCTAGTAGTACACCCGTCCCAAACCCAATCGCTCGCCCATTAGGTCCCTCTCATTGGTGCATGCCCCCTTGGCTTACATCGTGATTGACCTCTTGGGCGAAATTCGTCTGTTGAAGGCACTACCTCGACCGGGGCATGTGTTGGATCTGCGATAGAAGCGGTAACAAGCCAGGCGCAAATACTACCCATAGAAGCCTATCATAAACTACATGACATATTATTATTGCCTCATGATGTAATGTTAGTTATGTGTAGCGAAATATGTGATTGTGCGTGACAAACAATGTTAGAAAACCAACGACCTTAAAAATTGCCCAAACATTCATAAACCAATTGGCCAAAGAGTTATACCGAAATACGTGTTCCGCGAACCCGAACGATCGCCACAAAAATAAACGACACTCGGGATGGCCTGTAACGAATCCCACAAACGTTGCACAACGCGTAAAGGACGTTATTAGACAAGCACGCAAAATCAAAGTCGCAAAGTATACGCAAACGGAAAACGAGAACCAGCCAGGGACGCATTTTCAACGCCCCTGGCTGGGCGCCAAAATTTCTCACGCCCTACGCTGGGCGCTGAAGTTGCTGCCTGGCCTTTTGGTCAGGCACAGCAGCCTCGGAGCCCGCGCAAAAAAAACACGTAGCAAAATTTTTTTTTTTCGTAAAAATTGCTGCAAGCGCGTATGAAAAGGCACTCGATTCTAAAAGAGACTAAAAAATAAAAATAAAAAACTCTTTGTGTCGTTGTTAGGCCTCCTACGACGACAACGCTCGGCACCAAAACCGAGCATGCTAATTAAACGACCTTGAATGTCACACGGGCAAAGTATTCAAAAAAAATAATGTTCAAATGAAGTTTTCAAGAAAAAAATAATGTTCGAATAAAAAAAAAAATCCGAGTCTAGACTAGGCTATGCCAAAGTACAATCTAAATCCTAAGTCCTAGTTGTCTTATCCATAGAATCGGTCCTAATGCTTGGTGTCGTTCTGCAAGTTAAAAGGTTAAACCATATTGAGTCTCCCTTCCTAACATTTAAATCAATAAGCACCCATATGTAATTGTCATCCCTTGCTAAGAATCCACAGCCTCAATACTCTCTCTCACCAATAAAAAGAATATATTATAGTATTTGCAAAATGGAAACAGTCACATTCTGAAAATCATTCCCCCATAATCGCACAACCCCCCAAAGTGAACCTAAGGTGCCAATACCATTAGCAAAAATTAATGGCCTCAAGGCTTATGATCACATTGGGTCACGACTATCATAGTCCTCTCGAGCCACTCGCTCCTTGAAGTATTCCTAAGTACGGACTAAAAGATTTTCCATAACATGACAAACCATGAAAATACCCAAATCGGCATGCCATAAGGCTACCATTGGGGTAAAGCAATACACACTAAGAGGGAAGCCGCACTAATGATTCTAGTCTTGCATAAATAAAAATTCGATCTCCCCAACTGAATACCTTGCCAACATTAAGCAAAATGGCGCATGACAAATGAACACCCAAGGGTTAAAATCTAAAGTGTCAACCAACGAAAGTTATGGTCCAATTAGCCTAAGTCTGAAAGTCGCTTGGTCAAGTATTATAGGCTTACGCCACGTCATTATTTTGAGTCTAGGCCACCTCCTTGTATTCATACACGGGTTATAATCAGAAAGATTAATGAAAGTTCGAGTCTAAATCACAACTTCCAATTAAAATCCCAGAAACTGGAGTCTGAAAAGAAACAAAAATTTATTTTCGATGTAATTCTTTCGTTAAATTTCAATAAAGTAAAAACAACATTTTGAATCTACGCTATTTGCACATTTTAAGAAACAACTAAATACGCTTGCAAAGTAAGACAATTTAAAGGTCCACCCTAGGCCTACTAAAGCTAAAGGGCCACCCTAGGCCTACTAAAATTAAAGGTCCACTATAGGCCTACCAAACGAGGCTCACTCAGTCTCGCCTCGTGACTCAAAGACCACAACCATCTACCTCTTAGCCCAAAAAAAAAATTTGAAGGATTTATGTTGGGGAAAATTCCAAGCAAAAAGAAAAAAATAGAAAGAGAAAAGGGAGAGCGAAAAGAGCGAGCCATGAAATACTTAGCCCGTACGTCCCAAAGTGCGAAATTTACCCAAGTAAACGAAGGAAAAGAATTGAGTCAACCAATCCAAATCATAAAATTCTACGATGTCTACCATTTCCAATCCTTATGTTCTTAGACGCCTTCGCTCTGGGGCCCCTGTTCAACTCATTTAACACCATCCATGTTCTCATAACCTAAGAAACCATTGCCTCGACTCTTGTTCTTGAACTTGTTATCAAACTGCAAACCACGTACGGCCATTGACACGTGCGTCATGCCCATTATTTCTAAAGCTCAAACCTATTCTTACACCACCATTAGCATAATGACCATATAACTTGTTTGGATACATCCTGTTGATATACCCTTGAGCCGTCCCCATGATATTCATTGGCCTTGGTTGATGTAATCCTCGTGCCTGACTAATACCTATACAACTCATTCAACCCATCTTTCAAACCGTCTTGAGTCACGAATAAAAAAGAAGACAAATGAAAAGTACAAAAAAAACACAATAAATAATAAAAAAGCAAACTTTGCAAAGCGCCTCTAAAGTTAGTCTAAAAAGAAAAAGAAGCATCTAGCGCACCAAAAAAGATCCGCCCAGAAGTCATTTTCAGCGCCCAGAGCTGGGCGCCGAAATCATTAGCGCCCCAGCCTGGGCGCTGATTCTCTCTGCTCGCCAAATATTGTCCAGAAGTGCTCGTCATTTTATCCGCACATGCACGGAAAAATAACGAACACTTGGAGGGGTACATCACGTATTTAGATATACGTACCACCAAAAAGTACATGTACTCAAAAACGATATATAAAACAAATTTTTGGCTTACGGCAAGGCAGCAGATTAAAATAATAATAAACTTCACTTATTCCACCGTTTCAAATAATATGTTTCCACCTCAGAACGTACTTGTTTAAAATCGGCATTCTAAGAAACCATTTTCTAGGCTAAGAACTACGCAAGACCTAATTCCAAATTAAATCTATTTGAGGCGGATACGTAGGCAATCCATGATTCGGTCCAACCAATTTGCAAAAATATTAAAGCCTATAGAAAAACAAGAATAAAAATAGAGTCCTTTATTGAAATTTAATTACTTGCAATCCAAGTCGAAAGAAAAATTTAAGTCAAAGGAAGAATCCAAGTCATCAAGATGCCAAAACGAGGACACATCGAAAAATAATAAGGGCACGTACCCTTGCCAGAAGGAGCACTCACACTTCTAGGCACTTAGCCAAGACTCAAAAGATCGCTTTGCCTCAATTGAATGGGGGCTAGCGCAAGCGTCCATGACCTCTAAAGTACTCGACTTGACCCTCCCTAAAGCAAACTAACTCACTTAAAGACCTTCTTTCACCACTAGACACAGTCATAATCGCCAACAAGTAGTAAAGGCAGTAAGCTTGCAATAAAAAGGATTGTTCTACGGCATCGCCCTATCGTTCCTTCGAACTCAGGGCACCCGTTCATGGTAATTCAAATGCTTGCTAATCCCCTTTGAAAAAAATCAGACATTGTCAATAGGACTTGGCACTTAACCAAGGCTCACCCTACTCAGACATATGACACAGGCATCTAAAAATCGAAATCTAAAAGCATCATTAATGGGAAGACATAATAGCAACTGGGGGCTAAAAAATTGAAATGAAAGAGCTAGGGAAAGAACTAAGTATACCTTGACCTTTTGTACAGACATACACCAAGTAAATCTAAGTCAATTTGAAAACGGTTTATGTTCCCACAATTCTGGAAAAGATGGCCCTAAAAGCCTAAAGCATATGCCAAACGGGCACAAGTAATATCTTGACACCTGCACCCTGGCTTCCAGCAAATCCTTAGACAGCATTCCAAAAATCGTAACAGTATTTTGATTCACTCATATAATCCTGTACGAACCCTTCTATAAGTCAACCTACTTAGGACACCTCGGATTGTACACAGTAGGACTCGGATTTCAAATAATTTTCAAAGACTTCTTCGAACATAATAAAGTGTCGTTGGTTTAAGCTAAGTATACATTTATCTCGATGTTGCAAGTGAGTCAAAAAATTTCTAAATATGATTATGGGTAAATAAAGGCACCTAGCTTTTGGCCAAGGCACACTTCAACATGTGACTACCTTGACCATGGCAATGTCGCACAATACGACATTTACAAAAGAAGTAGCAAATCACTACTCGAACTTACCTCGCACTGAACGAGTCTGGTTCAAACTATTCATGATCCATGTCACCATGAATGCATAAAAACGTACGCCAAGCATTATAGCACCAAGCCAATCCCGTAGCTACAATTGGGGGCTTGAGAAAAACACTCTAAAAATGCTCGAAATGACGATTTTATCGCAAATTCTCGACGCTAATGCTATACACACGTCATAGGGGCACAATCCTAAGCTTTAATCGTGTAGAACGAACCTTAGAATGGCTACAACCCCTCCCAAATTCTAAGCGCTACTTAGAATATATAAAGTCACCCCACTAACAAGGGTAACTGAAAATCACGAGTCACCAAAACTCCGATCAAACTACTGCACATAACGCTCGCCCTACAAGCACCCGTTACACAGTCTACGTCGTTCCAAAGCGCGCAAAAGCAAAAGAAAAAAAATCAAGAAAAAAAACTGTCAAAATTCTGCCCATAAATCATTTCCAACGCCCAGAGCTGGGTGCCGATATCTTTAACGCCCCAGCCTGGGCGTTGAATCTTTCTGCTTGTCAAATTTTGCCCAGATATAAAAACAAGAAAGAACATCTATGAATCCTGGCATCGAACGAAGTAATAAGCCGTGCAAACCCACGCAGAAGGTGCTACACTTGTTCGAGCACCTGAACGAGGCGTGACGAAGTACTCCAATGTAAAAAATGATAATGATATCCCAACACCTGGAGGAATGTTCTAAGACACGCTGTTAGGCCACACAAGCCTACGTCGCACCATAAAGTTCAACCATCCCACGCTACAAGTCTAAAAAAAAAGAGAGTAAGGCATATTGCACTAATGTAGGCACGACCAAGAGCACGTGTAAAAGAGGCAAAGATTAAGGACTTCAAAATGCAAGCCACACGACTTCTACATTAAGGATTAAAGGTAGCAAAACATTACCTACCACGGAAGGGATAGCTCGCACCTACACGAGCGGAACCCCAAGGCATCTTTCTCGAAAGAACCTACAAAAATCGTACGCCAAAGGGAAGCATCCCAACATGCATATTTGGGGGCTCCAAGCTACGAAACGACCATAATAAAAAAAAGTCTCAAAACAAATGTTTGAACGATATATCGAAAGGGCACGATGCTTGAGCCCACTTCATGAATGGGCCTGGACTCTATCAAGCTTCTAAGCAAACTATTCAAAATCAGTCATTGCTCAAAAAAAATGATTCAAGCAAACTGATTAATGGACCGCACGCAACGGCTATTCTATGAACGCTCGTTCGCACATACATATCATCATTCTAAGTATCGAACATTCACGAACGCGTTCAAAAGGAAAAATATACAACAACAAGAGCGGTCAAAGTCTTACGCCTCAAGGTATGTTCCTCGGGCCATATAGACTCGCCTAACTATTACAATAACTGTACGCCTTAAGAGCAACAGTTCCTTAAAATAATCGCCCCAAAGCGACAAACACCGTAGTCCACCAATCGGCTACGGCTTCTCGAGAAAGTCATCACGTTCTAAAAATAAAGAAAAACAAAAGAAAAGAGAATACTTAGAATTTCCAAGTGAAATAAACAAATGAACAAGAGGCCAAATGTGTCATCAAAAGACCAGCCCAAACAAAATTTTCAACGCCCCACCTGGGCGTGAGTTATTTCTAACGCCCAGGCCTGGGCGCCGAAAATGAGCCCAGACCCAAAAAACAGCTCTGACTTCTATAGGGCCCTGCCATATCCATTCGACTTGAAAATTGCCGATTTCTTTACTGAAAGTCGCACCTCACGACTTTGTTAAGAGTAGCACGCCACTACAAAGATCGCTCGCACTTACGAGCACGATCCCAAACACGATCAGGGACATTATAAAATGCGTATCCCCAAGGAACCTCTTTGACGAGAAATGACCGCCAAGCATGAGTGCTTGGGGGCTCGAAAGAAAATATATATTTCAAAAGAGAGTATGAAAAGTTAAAACAATATTCCCAGACTATGCTGTACGAAGTCCCGTGTTTGGATGTCTCAAAAAATAAAACCAGTTTACGACCTCAAGACAAAGGTCGCCGTTGATACTTGTACGTGGTCCTCTGATCAAAGACCCAAGTGGTGGCAAAATCGAGCCATAAAGACTAGCTCAAAACCACAAAAGAAGATGACCACAAAACAATGGTCCGTCTAAGCACGTTGTCAACCCACATTCAGGTTACAACTAAATCCGAGCATCCCTCGAAAGAATTCGCTCCTGCGAGAATGAATAAAAAAAGAAATTCTCAAAGAAATCACAAGAACAAATGAAATAGGGACTTGCCCACCTCAATCGGGCAAGATCGCGCCACGAACCGCGCGAGTTCCAAATAGAAAAACGAATTCAGGGACGTCCACCCTCAGCGGACAGGACTCGCTCACCTTCAGCGGGCGGGGTCTGCGTCACAAGCCGCGCAGATCCTCAGTTTTCAAAAAATAAAAATCTTCAAAACAAAAAACAGGCTCGCCATCTTCAGCCGGCGGGGTCTACGTCACGAACCGCGTAGGTCCTTATTTTCAAACAAATTTCAAAATAGACTCGTCCACTTCTATCGGACGGGGTGTCCACCCTTAGCGGACAGGCTCACCATCTTTAGCCGGCGGGGTCTACGTCACTAACCGCGTAGGTCCTTATTTTCAAAACAACACAAACAAATTTCAAAATAGATTCGTCCACTCCTATCGGACGGGGTGTCCACCCTTAGCGGACAGGCTCGCCATCTTTATCCGGCGGGGTCTACGTCACAAACCGCGTAGGTCCTTATTTTCAAAAGAAAACAAACAAACTTCAAAACAGATTCGTCCACTTCTATCGGACGGGGTGTCCACCCTTTGCGGACAGGCTCGCCATCTTTAGCCGGCGGGGTCTGCGCCACTAACCGCGCAGGTCCTTAGTCGCTGCAGCGATAACTTTTTTTGGTTTTCCGTTTTCCCCAAAAACGATGTGAGTAGCTTTTGGTTTTCCGTTTTTTCCAAAAAAGAACGATGTGAGTAGCTTTCCCTTTGTCCAAAGATTGGTTTTCCGTTTTTCCAAAAAAGAACGGTGTGAGTAGCTTTCCCTTTTTCCAAAGGCTGGTTTTCCGTTTTTCGAAAAAAGAACGATGTGAGTAGCTTCCCTTTTTTCCAAAGATTGGTTTTCTGTTTCTCCAAAAAAGAACGATGTGAGTAGCTTCCCCTTTTTCCAAAGATTGGTTTTTCGTTTTTCCAAAAAAGAACGATGTGAGTAGCTTCCCTTTTTCCAAAGATTGGTTTTCCGTTTTTCCAAAAAAGAATGATGTGAGTAGCTTTCCCTTTTTTCCAAAATTTAAAAGAATGGTTTTCCGTTTTTTTTCCAAAAAGAACGATGTGCTGGATTTTCCTTCGTTTTACGTCCCATAAAAATAAGGGGGTTTTCTTGTTTAGCTAACCCTGAAAATGAGAATCTTTAAAAACATTTTTACCTCGTGATTGGGCTTGGCCAGGCCCAATTACACTTTATAGCTTTGATTTCGAAAACATCTGTAGCTACTCCCAATGACAAAGTGAGGGAGTTCCTACGCCTCTTTAGATACTTCCAATGACAAAGTGAGGGAGTATTCTATACTATCCGTTGACAAATCCCAATGACACGTGAGGGATATGTCGACACTTCAAGTGATGACCCTTAAGTCAAATGTTATAACTCGGGGGCTCGTGAGACCCTCGCAAACACAGGTCACCATGGCTTGTGCGACGCACTCCGTCTAATACTTTGACCATCGTCTTACTCCAAGACTCAGTCAAAGTGGGGGCTAACTGTAGACACCTACTTTTGTCCCCATTCCCGAAAGGGAAGGTTCGATGATGAAAACATAAATCTCCACTTGACAACGCATCTCCTATAAAATAACGAATCTCAATTCCCCTTTTCATTTCACCCGAAACCTGCTATTTATAGAAACCTGCTATTTATGGAAACCTTCTAAAAATAGTAACTGCCGTAATGGGTAGCTGTTAAAAGTGGCAAGTCATAAAAGATAGAAACCTGTCAGAATTAGGTGTTGCACTCCAACATATATCCTAAATGAGATAGAAATTACAAGGAGAATCCTATTCCTAATATGATTCGAAAATAAGAGTTACGTATTAATTAAAATCCTAACGAGCCTAGAGTTCGTAACGGGCCCAGACGCATTCCGTCATAAAGTTAATACGCGCTAAAAGACTCGAATAAGTCTCAAACACTCCGGATTCTAGGAATCCGAATCTGACTAAGAAAACAGCCCAGATCCTATTTTCAACGCCAGGCTCTGGGCGCCGAAATCTTCGGCGCCCAGGCCTGGGCGCTGAAATTACCTGGGACGTATTCTTTCCTAATTCCTCGTGGATTAGAGTTCTACAATTCTATCTTTCCACGAACTCTTTTCTATAAATAGGGCCTTAAGTTCGACGTGAAAAAGAACAACACACAATTCATATTATGAGTATTGACTCTAAACCCCTAAGCCTAAGCCTCACACTGCAAAACTGATCACGCGTTCTGTCGCAATCGATCCATAAATCGAACGGAACGTATCCTGTCCCATAATTTGAGATTCGTTGAATAAAAGGAGAAATAGCAAAGTCAAAGTGGTTAGTTTTCTGAGAACCGTGACGCACCTCTCAAGGGTGCGTCGTAATATGTCCCTTTTCTATGATTTAATTGCTTTCCTCGCCCTTTTATGAACTGTTAAACTAACTAAATCTGATTGTTCGATGACGCCTAATAAATATGATATTTTTGGGAAATTGGATTATCATGCTAGGTCCCTTAAAACAATCTAAATCAGATAATCGCGCTCGATCTAGTACTGTATGTTGCATATTGTTAAAATCAACTCAGATTAGTTTAATAGTTAACACATGTCCCTTCAATTATTTATGTTGAGCTAGTAAGGATATCCTGCCTCTAGAGTTATCGAAGAGCGAGTACTCCTCTCGGTAGTTACTAGTCAATTGGGTGTAAACTCACAGGAAATCCAATTACACTTGATTTGACAAAAAGAAACGTCACACCCACGAGGGACAAGGTCACGCATTAGCCTAGCGCTTTTTCGACTCCCTCACAATATGTTTCATTGTGATTTATTCAAATGAGACACAAGGGTATTGTTTCTCCCACGAATTTTTGAGAACATAATGTTTGTTTCGAAATAATGTCCTTTTGGAGATTCGTTTCCAAAATGACAGGTGGGAGAAAATAGACCTCGAAAGTATTCGAGGCGAACAACAAAAATAAAGGACGTTCCGGAGAATTTTAGAAGTTCTTCAGAAAAACCGAATGCTTATTCTTTAAGGACTTTGGAAGTGGCTCTAAAGAATAGAAATCTCTTAGAAGACTTTACAAGTGCTTCAAGGAGAACAAAATATTCAAAGAACTTTCAAGTGTCTGTTGATATTATATTGTTTGATGTCCTATACCCATGTAGGCATAGAGTTCAGGTCACTGAAGCTGTGAGATTTTTCTATTAGATAGTGAAGAAACCTACAACTTGCAGTCAAACTATTATGATGAAGATAAATGGATTTATGACTTGTAAGAAAGGTATGACGAAACCCAAATCCCCTAAAATGGTTAGAGTCCATATATATGTAGACTCAATGTTTTAAATGGTTAAGGGCCATAAAACAGAATCAATGTTTTGATGACAAAATTGACATTTTGTTGATTTGCAAAAATGGTTAACACCTATTGGTTGCAAATTGGTTTTAAGAATAAAAACCATCAAAACATGAAATTGTGTTGTCTTACAAATCTAGATTAGTTGCTAAAGGTTGCAATCAAATTCACGATGTGGATTGTGTTGAAACCTCATTCATAATCGTAACGCTCAAGTCTATAAATCAAGCAATGATTGCATATTGATACATATGGAAATTGGATGACAAAACGTATTCCTCAATCAAAATGTTGGAAGAAACTATGTACATGGCATGTCATAGGATTTGTGGATCCAAATAATTCTTAAAATGAATGCTAGCTTATGAAATTTGAGTATGGATTTAAGCAAGCAATTAGGAATTGGAACTGTATTTTAGTGAAGCTAATAAGTATTTTAGTTTCATAAAATATACATGAATCTTATAAATGTATAAGAAGTTTAGTGGGAGTACGTAAAACTTAATTGGTCCTATGTGTATCACACACATATCTCTCTATTGTGAAATAACATTCAAATGCTAATGACTTAGATCTGAAATTATTCATCAATGATGGACCAAGGCGAAACTTACACTACTACAAAACGCGTTGTTTCTCGAAGCTTTCCAGGCAATTTTTCAACGCCTTTGGTCGCCGAGAAAATATTTCTCGATGCTGTAAAGCAGCGTCGAGAATTCGGGCGTAGAGAATTTCTCAACGCTCTTTGGCGTCGTAAATCTCGACGGGTTTTGTTGTCTTCAATTAGATGTCGACGAGTACCTGCGTCGAGAATCTCGACGCTATTAGCCGTAGTAATATAATTTAACGACGCTCTCCGGCGTCCTAAATATATTTGCGGGTAAATTTTAATATTTTGCGGGAGATCGTTTATGACAATTAAGAGCGTAGAGATTTTAGTTTTCAATTTTTTTAAAAAAAATTCCACGTAGCAAATACAATCTTAAACTTGAAATCATACACAACTATATAATAGAAAAATTAAAATGACAGATATGTCGATAACTTAAAGATATTTGTACTAATATTAATTTATATAATAATACGTTATAGAAATATCATCAAAGTTTATACATTATCACCAAAGCACAAACTTAAAACTAACACAACGTATTCTATATATATTACAATTCCAATTGCCCTATTATTTTAAAATGTCATCTTCAAAACAAAAGCCATTCAAGGCCTATAAGTTCAAGAATATGGGCTTCATAGTTGAAGGAGCTATGCATCATCCCTATATTCCTTTCTTCCACCACCATAATCTTCAAACGCATCACGGGCCTTCAAAAGAACTTAAAAATGGTAAGTAATAGTTTCTCCCACGGTGTAAAAATAAATTAAGAGATGTCCACTGTAAAGAATAAAACAATGACCAGATTGGTTATTACACCAAATGCAATAAGCATCTAATATATGAACTTCATATAATTTATTAGTCTGCATAAGTTAGAGGGCGGCGTTTATAATTTGTTCGTACTATAAAGTTTAGTTGAGTTTTGTTGCACACATTAGTGACTCTTATCCGTACCTAACTTATTTCTTTTTTGCTTTCTTTTGTTTATAAAGACTGCTTGCCAGAGATGACTCGTTAAAATAGGAGCAAGTGAATGTTCCTTCTTTGCATTAAAAAAAAGGGCTTAGTCTAAACTGAAAGAGTTCCAGTTGTAGCTGAGTATTGACAGACCCCATAATCATCAATCATAACAATCAATCAATCTAGTAGTATTACTAAGCATAAGTTAGATAGATAGCAAAGGGCAGGCAGAAGTTCAGTTTTGTTTTGTAAAGTTCGTAGAGTTCTTAACTAATTATAGTCAGTCAATCGATCACAAACTTCACATAATCAGACTTAGAAAGCATTAGAAATTCTAAGTCAAAGGGTTTAAATAATACCGGAGGGTTAGCCATACACAAGGCTGTTTGTGTAGCGTCTAGTTGCGTCGAAACGTCTCCACTGCAAACAGATTCTAAAACCTGAGAAAACAACTTTGTTCATTGTCTTAATCAGTTTTGCATTCTCATCGTACTTCTCTTTTATCTCTTCAGTGAATGTGCCGACAATAAAGGTTTCATCCTTCTTATGAGAAGCTTGCCAAAGTTCTACTAGGCTCATACCTTCTCCAAGTTCATCTTCCTATAAGTAGCAATTCATAGAAACAAGTTATATACAATATTATAAAGAGACAAACCACTGTGATAAGTTGTAGTGTAGTGGGTTTAATTGTTTTATACATAATCAACACGTGTATTCGCAAAGCTTGTACTACTATGAAATTGACTCAGAGATGCTCGTGCCTCTTTTCCATACTCAGACAATTTCTACAAAGTAATTAAAAGTCTTCAAAAACGTGTATAGGGTTCAGGAATCAAAAAGTGGTCCTTAAAAATTAAAGTAATACGATGAATCCTGAAAAAAAGGGGAAAAAATTAAAATATTTTAAAAAATTCAGTGGATTTTTAGGAGATGAAAAGTGAATTTCAAAGAAATGAAGAGAAAGAGGAGAACTTATTGAAAGAGATTATTAGAAATGTAGATCTGAAACCAGTGATTTGAGAGAGCGTAGAAGTTACGGAGTACTATCAGTTTAGGGTTGAGATTGAGAAGTGAGAACGACGGGTGGGAGCGGGGCAAGTTCTCACCCAAAATGAATACGCGGAAAACCAAATAAGACCACGTGAGGGTCATGTGGCTGCTGACCAATATCTCGACGCTAATATTAGACGAGAAAATTGAATGACATTTATAACCGTCGAGAAAACATGGATACCATAATTTGATACCAGCGGTTATCCTCACCGTCGAGGCTATAGTGTCGAGAAATGACGCATTTTGTAGTAGTGTTAGTACATACTGGGTACTAAGATCTATTTACAAAGATATTATAATATTGTTTTGGATTAAGTAAAGGCATTTACGTACTAAATCAAACCATAGGAGATATTCGACCCATGTGAATAAATCTAAGTAATAGATGTTTGAACTATGTATAAGCATTTACTAAGTTAAACATCAAAGAGTCTAAATGAGATACTTAAACCTATATTAAATCTCAAAGAATTTAGCTGGATTTAGCATCTACTGAAACTAGATGAGCTAAACTAACATGAATAGAATTCAATTAGGAATTATTCTGCAAAAGAATTCATCATGTATGATATAATATGAGGATCGCCAAAAAGGTGTCGTATGGCTTTAGGCATAACGAACATACACCAATCTCTATTGGTCTAAGTAAAGATCAAGTAGATTGAGATCAAGAAAAAGTTATGGTACTTGAAAAGGTAAATAGGATTAGTTCTTGATTCAAGAAAATGAAGATATGCTAAATACTGATGCTACACGTATAAACACTGACAAAGGATCAAGCAAGATCCCTTTCGAGTTAACCATTGGCAAGGACGAGCTACAGAGCATCGTGTTTTGAAATGGAAACATGGATTTAAGACCATGAGATGTTGCGTAGGAAATTAAATATTAATTTCTATGTTCTAAGATATAGTTTGAAAGTCTTCCGCATATCTGTGAACTGCTTGGATAAATAAATCCACGCAAATCATCACTAGCAACCTACAGTTGAAGTAAAAGTACTTATTGCCTAAGAAGCAATAAAACAGGGTTGTTTACGTTAAAGAGTTCTTAATTGAACTTGGGTGGATCACATGTCTGCTGTGTTGATGGTTCTTCATTGTAAAATGCGTAGAACCACTCTTGAAGAAAGAAAGACTAGATCACATAATAAAAAAAACTCAACATATCTTATCATCCTATCTCGAAAGACATTCGATGAAAAAGGATATTAAGATTGGCAAAGCATGATAACTAAACCTATGCAACAAGTGAGAAGCAACACTCACATTGTGGCACTGAAAATCAAGCATAATTTTGAATTCGATTAGTTATTTTAAAGATGGGTTGGAGGCCCATGGTTGTAAAACATTCGGGTTGGACATTTATCATATATGAAATGTATTTTCATATTTCATTTAATCTTGGGTTAGTATTAAATGATGAGTCCTTTCAATTTGACAATATATTCAAGATAGACTTTCAGGACCAGTCCCGTGACTAAGAAATGTCTATCAAGTGAACTTGAATGTCAAAAGTTGAAAATGGTCCCTGGTCGGAAGTATTCTATAAAGGTGGACGCATAGAAAACGCTAGACGACTAGAATGCAAGATGACAAGTAGTTCTGTTTCTTGAACTATGTGGACATGGAAATGTCACAACCATTTGCATAGATACTTACTTGATAAGATTAGTATCGAACGTACCTATGAAAATTTACTGTAAGAGATGAAAATCTGTCATAAGTAAATTTCATTACATTATTAGACACTAATCCTCAATATATGAGTGATTTGAGATTACTAATTTTTTGAGAACTGGTTACTTTGACGTTGTCAAGCGTCGCACCGTAAAAGGAGACTATAACGGAAACGCTCAAGTCATCACCTATCAAACAAAGTCTAACCCCAAGATCATAAGATTGGGATTGTCCTCCCATAAATCGGGATGAGATGACGAAAGTTGTACAACGGCACTCGGAGAGCTAGAAACTGAAAAAATGCATGGTCGTGCTCAGATGAATCATAGGCTATGATTATTTGTTTATTTGATCAGTTGAACTCTGAAACCGAGAAATACCTCTGGACATAATAAGGATGACTACTCTTACCTTATGTTCATGAGCAGGCATTAAGCGACAAAGGAATTAGGAAATGCATGCACAGTTGTCCCTAAGGACAAGTGAGAGACTGAAGGAAATAATGCCCGTGGTCCAAGTTTGCATTTAATGCATTTAATTCTAAGTCTAATAAATGCGGTTCTATATTAATTAACAAGTTAATAATTCGGTGAGATCAAGTGAACTGAATGCCTAGCTAGAGGCCACTTCAGTTCAAGTGGAATTAATAATATTAATCCACAACTTACTCTTGAATGAACCCGTAGGGTCACACAAATAGTACGTGAACGGATCAAGTATTTAAGTGAATATATTATTCATTAAGTACTCTATTTATGATCATTGGAAAATGACAGATCTCGGTTCCAGTGGGAGCTGAAATCGTCAAAAGGCAAAGTAAAAGAATATTTCGTAAATGCAGATATTGCCTGAAACAGAAATATGGTTCATGACGGAAATATAAATATTATCCAAGTCTTAGATGTTGGCGGAAACGGAAACATGGATCGGATAGGAAAATATTATCGGAAATAGAAATTTCCCGAAATCTAAAATATTGCCCGAAACGGAAATATTTCCGGAATCGAAAATACTGTCGGAATAGGAAATTATTTCCGGAATCAGAAATATTAACGGAAACGTAAATATTTGTTCGAAACGGAAATAGATTCCGGAATCGGAAAACGAATCGGAAGATCGAGAGCGACTAGCGGGCAAGCGAGCCGGCCCATCACTCGACAAGCACGAGGCCGAGCGCACAACACTGAGCACGAAGCCCAGCGCCATCGCCCATCCATAGACGATGGGCCTGGAGCGCTGTGGGCCGTGAGCACGCCAAGGCAAGCAGCCCGCCAAGGCCAAACTGCAGCGCGCTGGGCCTTGGGCCAACAGCGGCTGCGTTTGGGCCTAGCTTGGCACGCGCGCCAGCGTGGCCCTTGTGGCTGCATTGGTTGCTTCGCTTGGGCTTCAAGCAAAGTCCGTTTACTTAGTCGCCAAGTAACTTTGGCCATAAGTATTAGTTTTCCTCGTCCTACTAGAATTGAATTAATTAAGTGTTTAATTATTGCTACGATTCTAATTGGTTAAGAATTTCAATCCTAATGGGATTAGTAATTGTTTTGCAAGTAAGACTCAAATTCCTTATTTCCTACCCTATAAATATGAGGCTATCCCTCATAATTTACACACATCAAAACATATTCTTTACATATATTGTATTCAAGGGAGAGCATAGTTTATAGCGTAACCCGAGTGCATAAAACCTTAAGTAATATCCTAGTTGGTTGAACCTAAGGCGGATCCGAACGTGCTGTAGACTTTCTACGGAGGGGCGACACTTGGAGCTCTAAAGACTTGTTTTTGTTCGGTTCAGGAGCAGCTAGGGAAGACACGTATCACATGGTATGTAACCTAAATTATGTTAATTGACTATATGTCAATTAATTTGGATTCATGGCTTTATGGTTTTTCCGCATGAATTATATTGTTTGTATTATTCATAACCCTACACACGCTTCTAAGAAAAAATATCCCAAATCAGTCTACACGCTTCTAAGAAGAGAAATAAAATCCAAAACGAGTCTTCACGAGTTCGATCCAAAAACTCCGTCACCGTTCTTCTTGAAGATTATTCTCCTAAATCCTTGTAAGAAGATAAAAACAGAAGTTGAACAATTCATGTTTTTTTTTGACATAGAAAAAACAACTCTTTTTTTTAACATTGTTGTTATGCAGATTCAATAAACTTTCAAAATATAGGGTATGTTCGGCATCGTCCAATTAAACAAAAAAATTAATACTCCTTCCTTCCCACATTAGTTGTTACACTTTCCTTTTTCGTCCGTCACAGATTAGTTGTTACACTTCTAAATTAGGAATGACCCCAAAATTATTATATTGTCTCTCTCTTCCCACTAATTTTTTTTCCTCGCACCCTCTCTCATGCAATTAAAAAAAATAACCCACTAGCTCCTATCACATCTACTTTTTTTAATAAAATAACGCTTAATAACCAAACAATCATTTATCACCTAAAATTTTGTGCAAAGCTAAGGGTAACGACTAAATTGGGAAGGATGAAATATTTTATATTCGTAAATTTTTATAATGAGATCTTCAAATTCATATCGATTTCCATATAAAACTCATCTGGTTTAGATTGTTGTTATGAAGATTCAATAATTTTTAAAAATATAAGGTATGTTCGTCATCGTCTAACTAAACAAAAAATTAATTAAAATATTCGTGGATTTTTATTATGAGATCTTTAAATTCAGATGTATGCAGGTTTAGAATTCAGTTTTTATTTTCCATCAACCAGCGATAAACTTTTAGCATAAGAAGGTATGTTTTTTGTTGAGTTTTATTCTTGGTTATACATTGTTTTTTATATGACTTCACTGATTAGCAAAAGAATGATGTAAAATGGTTTTAAAACAGAAGAAATTTATATATTAGCAAAAGAATCCAAATAATCTGATTGGGTTTCAAGTCGAAGAATTTTATAAATCATTTAACCCCAATGAAATTTTAGTCATTAATGGACAAAAATTAGTATTTAACCCAAAAAATATTTCAATTTTCTAAAGTAGTGTACTATGTTCTAAAAGTCAACTTTTTATGAGTTTTCCAAATCATATAAAATACGGATTTTTCATGAAATGACCCCAAGGTTTGCGATAATGCACCAAATACCCCTTATGTTTTCCGAATGCACCAAATACCCATGACGTTTTACAAAATAACACAAAATTCCCATAATGAGCATTTTCCGTCCATTCCTTTAAGTCTCCGTTAACTCTTTAATTCTAATTTTTTTAATCATTTTTTTAACACCAAATAACCCTTAATAAAGTCATGAACCTAATATCAACCAATTAAAATCTAATTAACCCACCAATCCCCTAATTAACCCCCTAATCAATCCAATCATCCACTAACCCAAATTAACCCACCCATTTCTTTTTCTTTTCCTCTTTTCTCTTTCTCTATGCCCCTTCCTTCTTCATTGTCTTCCATGGAAGCCACCTTCCCTCTCCTTCCTCCTTGCCGATCTTACCAGGCACCTCCACAATTCCAACTCCCACTGAAATACTAAAGACCACTAAAACAAATTAACGTTGTCAATTTCTCCATTATCTTACATTCGACCCCTCAAATCAAAACCTTTAAAAATCCACCCAGAAAAGACCAAAAAATCTACCAAAATATGAATGAAGAACACCAAATTCAACCCAAAATCCCAATTACTCGGGCACCACTCCTTAACAATACTACACTCAATAAGGCATCAAAACTCAAATTGGGCGATTATTCCAAAATTCTATTAAAAAAAACTAAAAAGTGAAAAATTAAACTACCAAAAATTAAAAAAATATAAACAAATTGCAGTATCAGATTCGAAGGACGAGTATTTTTTTATACAATCAAATGATTCCCAAGTGGAACGGATGTCACAATTCCTCGGTAATCAAACTAATTCAATGGAGACCACGTACGAGAAGGTTGTTTTTCTCTCCTCTCTTTCAAATCGAAACCACCATTTTTGTAGCTTGAGGAGAGAGAAAGTAGTGGGTTTTTTATCGGGAGAAATGAAGGAATTAAATGAAAGTGATGGTGAGGAGAGTGAAAGGATCGACTAAGGGAAAAAGTTAATGAGATAGGATTTTAATTAGGGATGATGATGGTGGAAGAAGAAGAAGAAGAAAAAGAAGATGTAGGAGAAGATTGATGGCGTGAAGGGAAGAAGAAGAAAATTAATTAGGGTTTTAATTTGGTTTTTTTTAAATAATAGTTGGTAATTATTTTTTTTGGGGTTTAATTAATATAATTAAATGTTAATATTAGGATTAGTAGAGAAAATGGTTGAGTAAGGGTAAAAAAGTAAATTCACGCTAACGAAGACTTGACGGAATGGACGGAAAATGCTCATTATGGGCATTTTGTGTTATTTTGTAAAACGTCAGGGGTATTTGTTGCATTCGGGAAACATTTGGGGTATTTGGTGCATTATCGCAAACCTCGAGGTCATTTCATGAAAAATCCGTAGATATATTTACTGAAAAGATGTACTGAAACAAAGTTCAATCCTTATAAAATATTATCTTTAGCTTTGAAAAATTGTTTAGTGGATAGTCATTTGAGAGTATCATTTAGAAAATGTATAAGAAAGTAGTCGTGATTATCATTAATCAAATATATTTCGTTTCTCCATTTAGATATAACATTCTTATGGAGCTTTGATTGTATTAATTTCATATAAAAATCTTGATAATCATTTTGGCTCTTGCAAACATCACCATGACCCAGTCTAGATGTTTTTAATATTTTTGCCAAATTGATTTTATGTCCTTTTGTGAATTGCATTAAAGCATTTATGTGTTTCACTTTGAGTAAATATAGCCATATTTTCTCTAGTTCTTGTGAAATAGACAAGTCATAAAATCCATCTTTGGATCATGAACATAATTCTCTATAACCTTATAACAATAGTTCATTTCTATGTTTCAACAAGTAAGACCCATGTGTCTTAAATTAACCAACTTCCAAAAATCCATGCCACAAAATTTTAGAATGTTGTCTTGTTGATATGGTCATATGACATTGACAAAGATATGTGGAATACAAATCAAGATATTTGATTTGAACCTTCTAAATTTGAATGTCAAGAGATTTTCTTGTTCATTAATCAATCATATGACTCAACCCGTACATGACCATTTCATTCAAGTAAACATTCAACAACTGTTTTTATTTACTTTGAATGTGAGTCTTTATGTGTCCAAATAGACTCACTAAATCATTAATCAAAACATAAAAAAACACACACAAGCATAATATACATACACCAAAATGTAAAAGTATATTTAAAAATTGGTGAACTAGTATTTCCCAATTTATTAGGTCTTGAAGCATCCAATCTTCAAACTTCACCTTGTTATCTTTGCACCGTCTTGAAAACCATTCAAAATGCTAACTTAGAATTTTTAAATAAGCTACCTAGAAATACTTGAATTGATAGTCTAATTATTACAGCAAAACTTCAGGGTACGCACACCATATTTGAAAATTATATTCGAAGATAAAAGAGTTCGCATATCGTATTTAACTATTCTAGTTGAGCCATACTAGTCACTTGCATAACCTGCAGTACATAATAATATAATATGCATTCACCCATTCTACTCTAAGAGAAATGGCCCATGCAAGCTTATACATCATTAAATGATTAATTAAAATCACGTTCATGTACACGTGCTCTAAAATATTAATCAATTCCAAATTATTTATCCTTAATTATATTCTAATCAACTATTCATTTAATTAAAAGTGATTGTCCTATGAAAATTAATTAAAATTATTAATTTCAATAATTTCATTAAAAGGCTCCCACTTAACCCAATGCAGTTTGAAATTTTAATTTTAAATATTTATGCTCACGGCCCGGCCCAAGTTCAATAAAATAAACTATCGAAAAATTCCACCGTTAGCCCCTACGTGCAAAAATAAGCCCAATGCCCAAAAATTAGGCGTTGAATTAAAACCGAAGAGAAAATGTACAAAACAATGGAACATGGGCATGGGCTTGCGCCCAGCCCATCGATGCGCTCTGCACAAAACAATGCACAGGCACGCGTTGTCGTGGCCCATGCGTGAGCCTACTGCTCGTTTTTGCTAGGTCTCATGCGCGCAGAATCGCTAGCATTGATGCTGGCTTGTCGCGTCGTTGTATGGAAGCAAGGCCATGTACGCGCACTTGCCATTGTTGGCTTAGCCCAACGCATCGCACACACTAACACTCGACAGGCAGCAAGCCTGCGCATCCAAGCTCTTGGCCGCCTACCCGCGCGTTGCTGCTCCCTAGTCTCGCCATGCGCGCACAACAAGGCACAAGTGCTCGTTGTTGTGCTGCGATGGTGCTCGGACAACAACCCCTCGCCCTTGTGCGAGTGGTTTCTCGTCCATCCAAAAAACTAATTCAATTTTGTTTACCAAACGATAAATTTGCACGATTTTAAATTTCATAATTTCCACAAATCCAATTGTTTTTATTACGAAAAATAACTAAAGTCGGGTGATTTAAAATATTTTCAACAATCCAATAAATGAAAATATTAAATTTAGGCTAACAATTATTTAAATTTAGCGAACGATATCAATCAATAAAAATTTAAATACATTAGATAAACCAATCAAAACATTCAAATCATTCCAAATAATTAAATTCCAGATTTTTATCAAAATTGGTTTAGGTGATCGATTAAAAATAACGAATCCAATCAAAATTTTAATCCTTTATTTTTTAAATGAGGCATTTAAACATGAAATCATATTCCCCTACTCGCCTAAACAAATTTTCAGATCTAACCAAGTAATCTAATTAATTGTTAATCAAACAATCAATAATTTAGGGTTTAACGGGATTAGGGCTTATAATTATAATTTATGAACGAAATAAATTTTATAACCTCATAGTAATTATAAAAAATCAGTAGGAAATATCTCAATTAATTATAATATAGATTAGAAATCATAATTAAATTTTAAACCCTATACTACTACAAATCCCGCCTGTTATCGACGATTTTTTAAGCATTTTACGACGCCCAAAGGCGTCGAGAAATTATCCCGCGACGCTTTTGGAAAGCGTCGAGAAAATTAGAGTCCAGAATTTTCTCACCATTTTCTTTCGTCGAAAATTTAGACGTCTTTTGGCGTCCCTAATTTTTGTTTGGCGTCGAGAGTCTCGACGATTTTAAGCGTCCAGATATTATAATATGGTGTCGAAATTTTTTTTCCCGCTTTGTTCAAAATATATCTATTTAATGTTATCGACGCCTAAAAGAGTCCAAAATTTTTTGTTCTCGACGCCTAAAAGCGTCCAGAAATCTTTGTTGGCGGTATTTTAAATCTAAATGAGCACGATAACACGACCTTAAAAAGCGTCCTGATTTATTTGTATTAGCTAATATTGACTGTTTAATTGGTTAAACACGAAAAACACCCAAAAAGTGCTACTTCGGGGTTGAATTTTGAAAATCAGAGATCATGTGTTCATTTTAGAACGTCGATTCCAATCGAATAGGACTAAAAAAAATTAAAATTCTAACAGTTTTAGAAAACAGTAGTTTTTCATGATTCATCCAATAATCCGAAAGAAAGTTCGAAAAGGAAAAAAATACATAAAATTTAGACCAAATTAAAACAAGAATTTAATGCTAAATAATATTTTAAATACATGAAGCTCATGATACCACCATTGGGATTTACAGTTAGTCAAATTAACAAAGCCAACACAATCCCTAGACCAGGATCCATGTAAAAGTATATATTAAGCATACATACATTCAATGCGTGTACTCCCACTTGCCTCACGAACACGAACAAGAACTCCATGTGTAGTTCCTCTACAATATCTAACGACATGTATAGATACGCCTTGATTTCGTTAGCTTAGAACTTGCACAAGGTTTTGGCTTTTTAGAAAAATCTTACTTTGGAGGAAAACTGAAGATTAGGGTTCTTCATCATTTCCTCTAGGGTTAGATTATGTGTAGTATGGAAAACAGAATTGTGTAGGTTATTAGAAATAACCTAAGGATTATATTAGACTAACCGGCCAAAAGCACAAGTCTTTGTCACCGGCCATCCTTGCGAGCAAGCCCACGCACGCATAGCACCAAGGCGCTGGGCCATAGGCGCGCTTGTGTGGCTTCTGATGTCACTGCTCCGCGCGCACACACAGCTGCAAGGCCATGGGCCTGCGCGCTTTTGTGCCGCCGCTTCCAGCATGTTGTTGCGCCCATGGGTTCGTGGGCCAGAAACTTGATCGTTCCCCTTTCGTGTTGTGTCTAATGCCTTACGGCTATTATTTATCGTATCGAACTTGACGATTCAATGTCGTACGATATGATCAATCGTCCACCTTCGGCCGACGATATACACAATAAAGATATACGATTACGATCCAATAATTTATCGTATATTTACGTTTTCCGAACTAATTTCCCGCATAGCCATTAAATGAATTTCCGATTCAATTAATCTGACAATCTGTTTTATGTCATTGTTGTGACCTTGTAGGTTCTGTCATGAGTAAGCTGTGAGCCTAATAAGGACTATAACTCACTGATCAGAAGCAATGCTCCAACTAGCTGTTCCGATCACTTGATCTCACATAATTAATTATTCCGTAATTAATCTGAACTTTAGTATTAGACCAATGTACCTTGGGTGAAGGACACATTTCCTTCACAAAGACCCCACAGAGTAAGAATCTATAGGGGACCAAAAACATGTTCCATAGCACCAACACTACAGGATCGTGCCTGCACATAGGCTCGATACGTACACCTGTAGAACATCCCCAAAAATAATGGGAGCCAACGCTAAAGGTTTGTCTGACGCCGTCACTATGTTCACAGAAAATTTAAGCAAAAATGATGGCACAATACCAATCCTAAGCATAATTAAACGGGTAAGAGAGTGAGCCAGAAACATTACCCCTTCCACGCTGCCAACAAGATCATCCTGCTTAGCAAACCAAGCACAGGTTGAGTTGGAGCTCATTGTATTCTTAGTAATTTTGGTGGCACGAGCCACTAACTCTTGGAAAAACTTAGAAGCACGCTCCAGCAAACTCACAGAATCAGTGGTCTCTACTAATTCCTAAACCATCAAGCTCTTACCAGATATGCTAGTGGGGATAAGCCAGTGATGTACACCACGTCATCAACGGTAACAGTGATCGGACCCCTCCTCGTCACAAACAATTAATGGTGGGATCCCAAAGAGACAACAGTGCGGTGGACAAAGCACCATCAAACAAATTCTTAGGGAAAGTGGAAAAGTGTATGAGGCATGCAATCTTTTTCTTGCGCCATGAAGCACCTTTAGTCGTGTAAACCAGTTGGAACCAAGGGTCTGAATCATTGGTGGCAGACCAACCTTTAATTGGTTTCTTGACAAGGCCCAATCGCAGGAAAAGCTATACTCTTGAAAAACTAGAGGACGAAGACAATGGTCTTTCCCTACTAGTATGGCATCTAGGGAAGCCTTAAAAGTCTGAAGAAAGTACTCCCTATCACCCTGGGTTGAAAGGGGAGGAAGGAAAGCAGGGCCCAAAGTGGCCACCCGGATCGAACCATGTGATTAATCAAACTATTGTATCTCTGATTGCAGACACTTTATAGGCTCAAGGAAAGAATCCCTGTAACACTATATTTAGGGGAATGGTTGGATTTTAGTTCCCATTTTTAAAGTAATTGTGCCATCATAAAAGAAAATTACTAAGAAAACAATCACCATGGAATCAAGGGGAGAAAGGCTTTCGGAGATTCATGGAGAACCACTGATGAGCGACATTTATGTCACTCTTAGCTTAGGATTTTAGTTCGTTTTATTAGCATTTTATTATTATTTTTGCTTAGTTTTATCATTTTTAGTTCGTTTATCGCATTTTTGCATTAATCGTAATATTTTCTCGTCTTGCGTAGATTTTAGTCGTTTTTGCTTAAAATGTGCCTTTTTTGCGCATTCTCATTGAGTAAAGGTCATTTCGAGTATTGACGTGTTAATGTTGTGTCATTATGCTTGACGATGTTTAAAATGATTTTACGATTTGTAAAAATGCGATACGAATTATTAATACGATTTTCGATTTTTAATAACGTGCTTTGCGATTTGCTAACTTGCTATACGATTCTTTGCAATGTGTGGCGACGAAGCCTTGTGTGTGTGCATACCAACATCAGCAATACAAGCAACACACACGAGCCTTGCAAGTGCAGCCACACGAGCCAAGGCAAAGCAGCCCCAACAGCTACACTCGTGCACACACAGCAATACGAGCAAGTACAGTACAGCAGTAGCGCGCATTCAGCTTCGTTGCATTCATTTCCAAGCTCCTTGCAGCATCTCTTAGTGCCCATTTGAGTGCCATGATCCAATCCTTGCAGAAGCCACAACATACACGCAGCAGAACAGTCGCAGCAGCATAGCGCAGTCAAAACAGTCTTATGTGCGATCGAACAGTCTTCTGCTGCGATCGAACAGTCTTCTGTGCGATCGAACAGTGTTCTGTGCGATCGAGTTTCAGGGCCTGTGCGGTCGCACAAAGCTGCGCCAGAAGAACAGAATGTATTGATTTTGCTGTGCGACCGAATGTAATTCTTTGTTCGACCGCACAGCTCTTGTGCGACCAAACAAACCCATTGTGCGACCGAATTGGAACGCGGGGCTGCTACTATAAAAGATTAAATCGCAGCATTGTTTCATTAGGCTTTCATTTTACGTAGTTTTCTGATTTTTGAGATTTTAGGCTTAGCTTAGAATTCTCTCTCTAGAATTAGTTTAGGGCTTAGATTAGAGATTAGGATTAAGGATTCTTAGCCTCAAATTCTTGATTCTAAATTCAATTCAATAGCTAATTTTAAGATTTCTCTCCTCTTTGCTTTGAGTTTTGTTCTTCATTTTTTGTGCTTCAAGTTTGGTGCAATTTCACCATTTCAAGGTATAATTCTAATTCTTATTTTGTTTTGTTCTTTAATTCTTTAATTGCTTCACTAATTTCGTTTATGCTTTGATTTCATGCTTGAATTTTAGATTAGTTTGATATTTTGAATGTTCTTAATTTTTCCCCAATTTTTGTGGTTTTAATTTTCTGATTTCTTTGTTTCAATTAGCTTCATTAATTCAATTAGTTTCATGATTAGGATTAATGTTAGTTTAATGTTGATGTTAATCATGCTAATTGAGTAGTTTAGTCTATAGGTTAGGGATGAAGCCTTGGCATTGAATTTGGGGAATTTTTGGGAAAAATCATGATTGATGTTGTGATTAAATGTGATTTAGTGATAGGATTTTCCATTATCAATTGAGTAGTAGTTGCAAATTCTAGTTGATTGAATTAGACTGGAATGTATGATTTAGGTTTGGCAAGACATTGTGAGCCTAATTCATGCAAGTGAATGATAGTTCCTATTATATGCAAGCTAATCTAGCTTAGGACTATGCGAAAGCTTTTCTATAGGCTAGGTTGCTTCGCGTGCTCTATCCGAGAGGTGGCGAGCACGTCATTAGTTTTCATTCCCCTATTTTCTATTTCGTTGCATATTCATGAATGTCTTGACCTTGTTATTTCTTTGATTCGATTCCCATTGCCGATTCCCGAATCCTCTAGAATTTCTTTACTTGTTTGCATTTCTAGCTTAGATTAGATTAATTCAAAAACTCAAATTCTTATCCGAACTAGCTTGTGAGCGCATAGATTGATAAGTCAAACATATCCATTCCTATGGGACGATCCCTATACTTGCCGCTATAGTCAATATAGCCGGTAGTTTAGGTGTTTTATAAATTTTGTTTGGTGAGGTGATTTTCTATTCAACGACGGAAAAACACCTTATCAAAATGGCGCCGTTGCCGGGGAATGGCATCATTGTTTGATTTTTCTTTCTAGTTCTCTAGTCTAGTTCATTTTATCTTTTTCTTTTAGTTTTCAAATAAAAATCAAATCAAAAATGTCAAGAGTGTTCTATATTCCTCAAGTTGTTCATGAACCATTTTACATGTATTATAATAGAGTTCATGCGGAGCTTGAACATCGTCGCATCCATGGAACTTGTAATGGTTTAAAGGGATGGCATGTTAGGGATTGCATATACTATGGAGTGAATATGGATACATATGAGATTCTTCAATCCAATTGTAATGGAGAGCTTCATCTCATGCATTGGAAAGATGCCATGTCTTTCTTTACGTGGTTTGCTAGAGTTCAATATTTTGACTCTCGTGCTTATTCTCGTGATTTTTCGCATCCATGCATGGATGTCAATGACTTCCCTCATGTTTCTAATGATAATGCTCATGAGCTTGATGACAACCATTCTCCCCATGTTGATTCTCAAAACTCCTTACATTGTGAATTTTCAAAATCTTGTCCGTGTCGCAATTATATTGATGATGATGATTATGATTATGATTCATGTGATGCTAAGGATGATAATCAATCTAGTGATGAGAACGATGTTGAAAATGGTGAGGTATTGAACTTAGAGGTTGTTCCTCTTTCTCCCACCCCCCCTCCGTTGAGCAAAAGTGACTCTCACCCCATTGATGATTGCCCATTGCATGTTGAGAATGATTTGGTTCATTTGGGTTGTGATTGTTCTATTGAGGATGTCATTGAGTGTGAAGCACCTCATTTGGTGGTTTCGGATGATTCCAAGAATTGTATTGAAGTTGATGATGTGAATTTGGTTGACAAATCCCTTGTTGAGATTTCTTGTGTTCCTTGTGATGTGAGTGAAGTTGTTTGTGAAACTTTTGTTCCCACTCCCTTCCCTCATACCCCTTTCCGAATCAAGAAACTCGAGATTTATCCTTCCTTTCCCATCTCTCTTCCTTATTGCCTCCGAACCCCACCACTTGAGGATTTTCCACCTCCTATCTATTCCCCATTGCCTTGTTCGAACAATATGGAGGAAATTGGCTCTCTTGCCACCCAAAAGGAGTTCGTTGAGGAGCATGAGGCTTCTCTTTTCCCTTTTTCTCCTTCTACTTTTGATTTTTCTTCTTATTTTCTTACTTTTCCTTTTGATTTTTCTTACTCTTGGCACCCCACTCCTTGTAGGCATAGAGTTGCATTCTACTTTGTGCTTGCATCTCATTTGACTCTTGCCTACTTGTTACTATTGGATATGTTTTCCATTGCATATGAAAAACTATTGCGATCGTTGTCGGGGTATTTACTAGAGGTAAAAGGCGTCAAGCTAATGACGTGAAAAAAGCGCTTCTCGGGAGGCAACCCGTGGGTGTTGGCCACTTGGCCCATGTATACTAATTTTTCTTGATTTTTGAAGTTTTTTTTTTTGCCTCAAGCTTTCTTGATGTGGAAATCTTTGCATCCATCTTTGCCATGTCCGGCTACTCTTCTTGGTGAGTTTGTTCGTTATTACGGTTCTTTGCGGGACTTTCTCCCACGTAATCACCGGTAATATCCTTCTAACTCACATGCATTCTTTGGGTTGGGCATCTTTATTGCGGAGAATTGGTTGGATGGGTAGCTGTGCCCCACCTAGTTTCGTTTTAGGCCTTGAGGACATGGCCTAATTCGAGCTTGGGGGAGATTCTATTGTTTGCTACTTTGATCTCCGTGTGATGGATTGCTTGATTTGTGAATATTTTGGATTTTGTGCATATTTCTTGATTAGTTTCATTGATTTTGTGAATATTTTCTTTATTTTTCTTTCTTTCTTTTTCTTGTTTTCCTTTTTCATTCTCTTTCTTTCTTTTTCCTTTTCGATCTTTGTCAAGGCAAGCTTTTCTAGCTTTTTAGGCATTATTCTTGATTTGGGCAAATAAAATTGGAACTTGTAGTCTAGAATGCTTTTATTCCTAATTGGTAGATGGTTGCACGGTTTTCAATGTCTTGGGTCGAATCTAGGATTTAGGTGTCAAGAAAGTTGGTTGAACTTTGGGTAGCATGCGTCTTGAACCCTTGGCTTGTGGTAAGATGGTGTCGATCTCTCTAGTGACTTGAAGCCGGAGAGAGTTGTATTTCCTCCCATGTGAGGTTCATGTTCAAATTAGCCCAAACACATATACATATATTGAGTGGCATGGATCCTTGGCATTGACTTTCTCATCTCCCGAGTTTGACTATTTCCTTCCCGAGACCGCGACTGAACTACTTTAGGGGACGATAGAGGCATTTCTTTCGGTGACTATTTTTCTTTTTTGTTTAGGACTTTATTTTCTATTTTTCTCATATGTTTTTATTTGCATTTGCCCCCTTGCTAGCCATTTGAGCCTTGCCCCTTCATTTCTTATAAGCACATTACAAGCCTAATAGCCTTTGTTTTTTTTTCACCCTTAGAAGTGATAGTGAAGCTTTGAGTTATGATGCTTGTTGGTTTTGAATGA
Source organism: Spinacia oleracea (assembly GCF_020520425.1). NCBI lineage: Eukaryota > Viridiplantae > Streptophyta > Magnoliopsida > Caryophyllales > Amaranthaceae > Spinacia > Spinacia oleracea. The sequence goes on along the minus strand of NC_079490.1, from coordinate 102,251,341 downwards.
TTATGCAAAGTTGAGGAATGATTGTTATTGGCATGAATGGCAAAGTTTGGGAAGCATGATGTATATAGTGAATAAGTAAGCAAAAGCAAAAGTTTTGAAAAAGCCAAAAATAGAGAAAAACAAGGCAATAAGAAAAGTTTCAATTGAAACACAAAAAAAGAGAAAATCAAATCAAGAAAAGTGCAAAAAGAGTTGTAGTTTAGAATTGTTGTTGAATAAGCTTGGGGTACCCCAAATAAATGGTATGAGTTTGTATTTGGTTCGTTTTTCTTGAGTTGAGTTCTATCATTGCGCTTCACTTTAGGTATGAGCACCAAATCACCAAATTTGTTCCACACCTTACCCCTAGCCTACGTTTCACCCTAAAAAGCCCTCTTGACCCTTTTGAGTTGAGTCATTGTCGGTGGAGGGAGGATTTGGTCAAGTTTATGGAATGGGATTGTCATGCTAAGATGTCGGGTAGCCTAATCTTGTTTTCTCCGGAGCCTTCGCGGCGTCTCGAGACGCTATTCTCAAGGGTGGATAGGATCTAGAGATTTGACGTGTTATGCTCGGTTGAAGGGGAATTGATTAGTGCTTGCCCTTAGTTCTCTTTGCTTGAATCTTGAATCTTTCACTCGATTTAGGACATTGGTTAGCGTGTATTCGTCTATTTAGTTAGTAATATTAGCATTCTTTTGTGCTCGTTCCATAATAAAGTCCCTTATCTTGAGTTTTGTAGTTTCGTTTTTCATTTTCATTTTCTTTCTTTTCTTTTCTTTTCCTTTCTTATCTTTTTCTTATCTTTTTCTTTTCTTTTCTTTCTTTTTCTTGGTTTGTTTTCCATTTTAGTTCTTGCCTTGATTAAAATTTTTGGAAGAGTTATGGGTGTTTCTCTTTGGAAACCCTTGCGAGATCCCACTCGCCCTCATGAGCGATTGTGGGGTTCAAAGAGCTTGTTGCATGCGCTTAAATGCAACCGTGATTCCTACGAAAGTGAGTTAGTGTGCGTTCTTGTAGATCTTATTTTTCGTAATTTTGATTTTGAATAAATAAGCTCATTCTCCTTCCCGTTTCTCATTCTAGCTTTGCTTGAGGACAAGCAAAGGGTTAGCTTGGGGGAGTTTGATGAGCGACATTTACGTCGCTCTTAGCTTAGGATTTTAGTTCGTTTTCTTAGCATTTTATTATTATTTTTGCTTAGTTTTATCATTTTTAGTTCGTTTATCGCATTTTTGCATTAATCGTAATATTTTCTCGTGTTGCGTAGATTTTAGTCGTTTTTGCTTAAAACGTGCCTTTTGTGAGCATTCTCATTGCGTAAAGGTAGTTTCGAGTATTGACGTGTTAATATTGTGTCATTAAGCTTGACGATGTTTAAAATGATTTTATGATTGTAAAAATGCGATACGAATTATTAATACGATTTTGGATTTTTAATAACGTGCTTTGCGATTTGCTAACTTGCTACACGATTCTTTGCATGTGTGGCGACGAAGCCTTGTGTGTGTGCATACCAACAACAGAAATACAAGCAACACACACGAGCCTTGCAAGTGCAGCCACACGAGCCAAGGCAAAGCAGCCCCAACAGCTACACTCATGCACAGACAGCAATACGAGCAAGTACAGTACAACAGTAGCGCGCATTCAGCTTCGTTGCATTCATTTCCAAGCTCCTTGCAGCATCTCTTAGTGCCCATTTGAGTGCCATGATCCAATCCTTGCAGCAGCTAGGGGTGCTTATGAGCTCCCCGAACTCGCGAGCTACTCAAACCCGACTCAGTCAAAGCTCGGTCAAAACTCGACTCGAATCAGCTCGACTCGAGCTCGAGATCGACTCGAAAATTTAACGAGTCGAGCAACTTGATACTCGACTCGAAAAGCTCAAGAAGCTCGAATTATATATACATAATAAAAACTGTTATAAAAATATAAATGTTTTATTTTATCATTTTTAATCATCATTTTATGTTTTTTAATTCTTTAATAAAAATATTATTTTCTTCCTAAAATGGATGAATAAGTTATTAAGGACAAAAAAAAAAATCCTAATTCGTCCATATGGATTACACTAATTGGCAGTCAAAATGTCTTCTACCGTTACTCCAACGTTGGTACATAAATAAGGGAGGAAAGAAGGAAATAAGTATACTCATTTTGTCCCACATGGGTAAATAAGTGAGGGAGGAAAGAAGAAAATGTTATATTAACTTTGTCCCACATTGGTAAATAAGTGAGGGAGGAAAGGGGAAAAGGGTTATAAGTATTACTCTTTGAGTATGAAAGTGTACAAATCACTTCCATTGGGCTTTCATTTGGGCTAATGGATATATTGATTTGGGGTATAAACTTACTTTTTATAAGATTTAAATTTGATTTAAGTCGAATTTAAGCTCAATTTTGGGTTTTCAAGTCGATTACGAGTTGAGTTTTAGCTCGAGTGCTTGTCTTTTCGAGCTGAGTTCGAGTCGAGTTCAAGCCGAGTTCGAGCTTGAGTTTAGTTTTTGAGCTCGACTTTGAGTTTTCGAGCTGATTTCGAGCCGATTTCAAGTCGAGTTCGAGCTCGGGTTTAGTTTTCGAGTTCGAGTCGAGTTTGAAAATTTTAGGCTCGCGAGTTTTCGAGTCGAGTCGAGTATGACTATGAGTTTTCGAGTTCGAGTCGATCTTAGCCAAACTCGAGCTCGACTCGGCTCATTAGCATCCCTAGCAGCAGCCACAACATACACGCAGCAGAACAGTCGCAGCAGCATAACACAGTCAAAACAGTCTTATGTGCGATCGAACAGTCTTCTGCTGCGATCGAACAGTCTTTTGTGCGATCGAACAGTCTTCTGTGGGATCGAACAGTCTTCTGTGCGATCGAGTTTTAGGGCCTGTGCGGCCGCACAAAGCTGCGCCAGAAGAACATAATGTCTTGATTTTGCTGTGTGACCGAATGTAATTCTTTTGTTCGACCGCACAGCTCTTGTGCGACCAAACAAACCCATTGTGCGACCGAATTGGAACGCGGGGCTGCTACTATAAAAGATTAAATCGCAGCATTGTTTCATTAGTCTTTCATTTTACGTAATTTTCTGATTTTTGAGATTTTAGGCTTAGCTTAGAATTCTCTCTCTAGAATTAGTTTAGGTTTTAGATTAGAGATTAGGATTAAGGATTCTTAGCCTCAAATTCTTGATTCTAAATTCAATTCAATAGCTAATTTTAAGATTTCTCTCCTCTTTGCTTTGAGTTTTGTTCTTCATTTTTTGTGCTTCAAGTTTGGTGCAATTTCACCATTTCAAGGTATAATTCTAATTCTTCTTTTGTTTTGTTCTTTAATTCTTTAATTGCTTCACTAATTTCGTTTATGCTTTGGTTTCATGCTTGAATTCGAGATTAGTTTGATATTTTGAATGTTCTTAATTTTTCCCCAATTTTTGTGGTTTTAATTTTCTGATTTTCTTTGTTTCAATTAGCTTCATTATTCAATTAGTTTCATGATTAGGATGAATGTTAGTTTAATGTTGATGTTAATCATGCTAATTGAGTAGTTTAGTCTAGAGGTTAGGGATGAAGCCTTGGCATTGAATTTGGGGAATTTTTGGGAAAACTCATGATTGATGTTGTGATTAAATATGATTTAGTGATAGGATTTTCCATGATCAATTGAGTAGTAGTTGCAAATGCTAGTTGATTGAATTAGATTGGAATGTATGATTTAGGTTTGGCAAGACATTGTGAGCCTAATTCATGAAAGTGAATGATAGTTCCTATTATATGCAAGCTAATCTAGCTTAGGACTATGCGAAAGCTTTTCTATAGGCTAGGTTGCTTCGGGTGCTCTATCCGAGAGGTGGCGAGCACGCCATTAGTTTTCATTCCACTATTTGCTATGTCGTTGCATATTCATGAATGTCTTGACCTTGTTATTTCTTTGATTCGTTTCCCATTGCCGATTCCCGAATCCTCTAGAATTTCTTTACTTGTTTGCAATTCTAACTTAGATTAGATTAATTCAAAAACTCAAATTCTTATCCGAACTAGCTTGTGAACGCATAGATTGATAAGTCAAACATATCCATTCCTATGGGACGATCCCTATACTTGCCGCTATAGTCAATATAGCCGGTAGTTTAGGTGTTTTATAAATTTTGTTTGGTGAGGTAATTTTCTATTCAACGACGGAAAAACACCTTATCAACCACCGGCAAAGATTACTCTGTCCGATGTCAGAGATGATGATGGTGACTCTAGCAAGTCAGATTCAAAAACTTCTGAGTCATCTGGTGACTCTCTGCTAGTTCTCAAGATGATCGTTAATAGAAGAAGGACTGACTCTGAGTTTTTCTCAGAAGAAGTAAGTTTTGGCAAAGAGTCACATACCGTATCGGACCTGTGGTCTGTAGAAGACGAGGAAGAAGGCATCCCTTCATCTCGCAATCCTATCTATAACCAAATGTTCATGGATGACAGTGAGCCGGATGAAGATGGCTATGGTAGAAGCGATAGCGATTATGGAAGTGACAAAGATGACTAAGCAAAGGTTATCTTCTGATCATTTATTTAGTACAAAGGGTTGTCAAAATGTAGGTTCATACCCCTATTCCCTTTGTTAAAGTTAAATATTTTGCGTAATTAATATTTTTAGGGTACCATACCATATAAATATTAGTCAAACTTTTTGTATAAGTAATATTAATAAGGTACCATTTATGAATTAAAAAGTGATACAACAAGTGCACGGTGTCTGTTGTTAGCAGATACTTAGCAAATACGGGTCGATCCCACAAGGAGACAAGTTATATTAGTTTTTGCCCAATTAAATAAACTATTTCAGTAAATGAAAGTTGATTTTGAGTATTATTAACTAATAGAACTAAAGCAATAATGTAAATGAGAATTTATCAATGAATTAAAAGTCTAGGTAATACGTTCGGTCCACCATGCTTATACCAATCCAAGAAAACAAATCAATTTGATAATGAAAAAAACTAAGCCGAGTAATTAAAGTATATGTTAATCCTACGCTCGGGTCTTAACATTTTCAATCTAACATATGCAGTACAGTCGCTAGCATAATCAGAATTGGCAATTCCACCAAGGCTCTATGAATATGATCTTTTAATTCTAATTCCTATTAGCTAGATAATCAATCCATGATACTGGGCAATTACATGAATCAACAATTAAAACAATTAGAATTACTCAAGCAATAATCTATAAATTTACAAACTTTAATGCATAACAATCATGGTATAAACATGGCTTTCCTTACTTAGCCCTCGAAAATGACTACTCGCTCATAATTTAATTAACAAACATGAAAGGGATAATAAATATGAATTGCATAATCAAAGGACAAGTTAATCTAAGGGACGAAAACAATAATAAAGAATTAAAGCAAAAACAATAATTACATTACCTCTAGATTGATGAATTGAAGAAAGGAAAAAACTAGGGTTCAACAGAAGAGAGAACAAAAAATAACGTATCTTCAAAATTCTAAGGGAATTAAAACATAAGGGAAATAAATTAATTCCCTTGAAGTATTTATATACTTCCTAAATTCGAAACAAAATAAGAAAATTATAATAATTACATAAGTTAAGATTTAATTGAACGATCACGAGAAGGGAGGCAAGGGATCCACGTGGAATCAGATGGGCGCAGAAACCAGCGGGCCCACTGGTAGGTCGCTGGTTTTCGTGCCCAAGGACATGAGTCGGGCCAGCGTTGTGGGTTGTGGGCGAATCAGATAGTCGAGTGAACTTTTTTATGTCATAACTCTTATTCTACAATGCCCATAAGGACGTGTGACCTATCGTTGGAAAGCTCTTTAAGCCTCTTTCTAACCCAATCAAAATCGTCTCATTCTGACGTGTAGAACTTGAGATATCATCAAAAGAGTGAATGCTTGTCCGTTTTGATGCTTAGAAAAATAACGTTTAGCTTCGTCGTTGACTCAAAATTATGCCTAGACACATGTAATGATCCTCGAGTCAACATCCCATCCGTTCATCATCCAAATTACCGTAAAATCACTCAACAAGCATCCAATTACCGTAAAATCATGTCCTTAAGCATCCAAATTAACAACACTTCGCAAGCATCCAAATTACCGTAAAATCACCTGAAATATTAAAGAAAACACAAATGGGGCGTAATAGAGTACGACAACGATAACTTATGCAAATGTGACCATAAATGCAACTAAAATGTTATACATGCCTAATAATGCAACCTAAGCGCCTAAAATACCCTATACAAATATGTCTCATCAAATTCCCCCAAGCTAGAGTGTTTCTTTTCCCCAAGAAACACTAAACCAAAGATAGAGAAACAAGACGCACATGACTTTCATAAAGCCATGGTAAGACCAAGCCAACTCTCGAGCAAACAATCAAATAGAGTTATTGAGACAGAAATCTAGCTTGGATATATACAAATAGAGCCACAAAGCATCATGATCCACAATTGAAACAACCAAGCTTAGCCACAAACTATTCTCAATCAACCTAGCCGTCGCTGCATACCTTGTAGAATATAAATACATGATGCAACATGGGGTAAGATGACAATAGCAAGAAACAATTTTCACTCAATCAAAAAACAAACATGCCGATCAAGAGGTCTTTATAATAAGCTTTTAATGGCGGTAAGTGAAAAGGAAAGGTAGGATATAATTTGGGAAAAAGTGAAAGTAAGGTCTAACTTGGGGAGCAAAGGTGAACTGTACGTGTCGGCGGGATAATGCCGAAGATCCAATTCCATCGAACCATGAAACTCGAACAATCAACCAAGTTAACCAAGGGGAAGAACATAATATAATTCCAATGATCTTTCTTCAATCCCCTTTCCTTGCCTTCAAACTACATACAAAAATGAAAAACATATTTTTGATTTTTCTTTGATTTTTCTCCTTTTTTTTCTTTTTCCTTTTTTTTTTCTTTTTTTCAATAATTTTTTTGAAAATAAAATAAATTGATGAAAACGAAAGTACAAAAATAAATACTAATGCTAACTGTTACAATAATATACATCATTTCCAAACCACAAATCCAAACATAGTCTCGAACCACGAACTATTTGCTTAGTGTGCCAATCAATCAACATCAATGAAACCAGTACGACCACCGAATCTCCCCCAAGCTAGACTCAGGACAAGTAACCAACGGGGAGAGTAGGGCTCAATTTTGTGGAGTTAAAAGAATAAACGGACAAGGCTATATCATGGGTACGAAAGGCAGGAACTGATGTTTCTAGATTCGTCTGAAGGGTTCCTAAGAGAATAACTGTAGACACCTACTTTTGTCCCCATTCCCGAAAGGGAAGGTTCGATGATGAGAACATAAATCTCCACTTGACAACGCATCTCCTATAAAATAACGAATCTCAATTCCCCTTTTCATTTCACTCGAAACCTGCTATTTATGGAAACCTGCTAAAAATAGTAACTGCCGTAATGGGTAGTTGTTAAAAGTGGCAAGTCATAAAAGATAGAAACCTGTCAGAATTAGGTGTTGCACTCCAACATAAATCCTAAATGAGATAGAAATTGCGAGAGAATCTTATTCCTAATACGATTCGAAAATAAGAGTTACGTATTAATTAAGATCCTAACGAGCCTAGAGTTCGTAACGGGCCCAGATGCATTCCATCATAAAATTAATACGCATTAAAAGACTCGATTAAAGTCTCATACACTCCGGATTCTAAGAATCCTAATCTGACAAAGAAACGGCCCAGACCCTATTTTCAACGCCTGGCTCTGGGCGCCGAAATCTTCGGCGCCCATCCCTGGGCGCTGAAATTACCTAGGACGTGTTCTTTCCTAATTCCTCGTGGATTAGAGTTCTACAATTCTATCTTTCCACGAAATCTTTTCTATAAATAGGGCCCTAAGTTCGACGTGAAAAGAACACAACACACAATTATTATTCTGAGTATTGACTCTAAACCCCTAAGCCTAAGCCCCACGCTGCAAAACTGATCACGCGTTCTGTCGCAATCGATCCAAAAATCGAACAGAACGTATCCTGTCCTATAATTTGAGATTCGTTAAATAAAAGGAGAAATAGCAAAGTCATAGTGGTTAGTTTTCTGAGAACCGTGACGCACCTCTCAAGGGTGCGTCGTAATGTGTCCATTTTCCATGGTTTAATTGCTTTCCTCGCCCTTTTATGAACTGTTAAACTAATTAAATTTGATTGTTCTATCACGCCTAATAAAGATAATATGTTGGGAAATTGGATTATCATGCTAGGTCCCTTAAAACAATCTAAATCAGATAATCGCGATCGATCTAGTATTATATGTTGCATATTGTTAAAATCAACTCAGATTAGTTTAATAGTTAACGCATGTCCCTTCAATTATTTATGCTGAGCTAGTAAGGATATCCTGCCTCTGGAGTTATCGATGAGCGAGTACTCCTCTCGGTAGTTACAGTCCCCCGAACCCTCAATCTCTACCTTGCGGGTGTATGTTGAGAGATCCCCACACCAGGGATCACAAGGGAACCTACGGCCGTCGTGGTCAAACATAATTTCACTCCCTTTATGTCACGATAACCGGGTTTTGTCAGTTTTTCTCATTGTCGTTAAAAACTGAATGGCGACTCCTATATTACTAGTCAATTGGGTGTAAACTCACACGAAATCCAATTACACTTGATTTGACAAAAAGAAACGTCACACCCACGAGGGACAAGGTCACGCATTAGCCTCGTGCTTTTTCGCCCCCTCACAGTGGCGACTCCACTGGGGATAGTGAAGGAAATACTCGTGCTTGTAGGTAATCAAAATAGCCGAAGGGTGAAACGATCCTAACCCGCGTTTATTTCCCCATCATGTTGGGACGACCTGAAAATCAGCATATTAATGTGAACGGGCAGAACCGCATAACGAATCTTGGCTCCCTTGCTGTTTCATCTCGGGAGTTGGGACTAAGGATACCCATCGCCAACCGGGGGGTGCATACGCTTCGAATGTTGTCCACTCGGCACTTTCGCTAGTAGTACACCCGTCCCAAACCCAATCGCTCGCCCATTAGGTCACTCTCATTGGTGCATGCCCCCTTGGCTTACATCGTGATTGGCCTCTTGGGCGAAATTCGTCTGTTGAAGGCACTACCTCGACCGAGGCATGTGTTGGATCTGCGATAGAAGCGGTACCAAGCCAGGCGCAAAAACTACCCATAGAAGCCTATCATAAACTACATGACATATTATTATTGCCTCATGATGTATTGTTAGTTATGTGTAGCGAAATATGTGATTGTGTGTGACAAACAATGTTAGAAAACCAACGACCTTAAAAAATTGCCCAAACATTCATAAACCAATTGGCCAAAGAGTTATACCGAAATACGTGTTCCGCAAACCTGAACGATCGCCACGAAAATAAGCGACGCTCGGGATGGCCTGTAACGAATCCCACAAACGCTGCACCACGCGTAAGGACGTTATTAGGCAAGCACGCTAAATCAAAGTCGCATAAACAAAGATAGACGTAAACAGAAAACGAGAACCAGTCAGGGACGCATTTTCAACGCCCCTGGCTGGGCGCCAAAATTTCTCACGCCCTACGCTGGCGCTGAAGTTGCTGCCTGGCCATTTGGTCAGGCGCACCAGCCTCGGTGCCCGCGCAAAAAAGAAATATATGTAGCAAAAAAAACCATTCGTAAAAAATTGCTACAAGGGCGTATGAAAAGCACTCGATTCTTAAAGCGACTAAAAAATATATAAATAACTCTTCGAGTCGTTGTTAGGCCTCCTACGACGACAATACTCGGCACCAAAACCGAACATGCCAATAACTATGAATGTCACAATGGGCAAGTGTTTCGAAAATCCAAAGAATGACCAGAAGAAAGAACCAAAAGTGTACCAACAAAAGAAAGAGCGAAGAAACCAATAGAGAGAGTCAAAGTCTAGACTAAGTAATGCTTGAAACTTTGGGGCCTAAACTTTAGCTTATCTTATGCATAGGACTGGTCCTGCCACTTGGTGCCGATCGGGAAATCAAAGGTTAGTACGTCTCGAAGATACATCGCCAACACCAAGTTTAGTGACTCCAAGCTCCGTCCGTCATCCCTCATTTCAAGGATCTCCGCTTCCCCAACCTCGATTCGCACCCTCAAACATGTCCATCGAAGAATTGCGAGACCAGATGGCCCAAATGACTCAACTCATGGGACAACTGAAAATGGAAAACGAAGCCTTAGCGGCTGCGCAAGCCAAAAATGACCTCGATAACGAGAAGAGGATTGAAAAAATGGTCCTACAGCAAACCATGGGGAGCAAGTACTTCTCCCTTGATCCTGAACCTTTTCCTGGAAAACTACCAGAAAAGTTTAGTTCATCTGACTTACCAAAGTTTAAAGCCACGGATAATCCCCGTGATCATCTATTGAGCTTTGTGAATGCTATGAACTTGAAAGGCGTGGATAAGTCCATGTATTTACCTGCCTTTCCTTTGTCCTTGGAACCTATGCCGCTCAAATGGTACTACCACCAGGACCCTAAGCTCTTCCCCAGTTGGGAAGACTTTGTCAATGTCTTCATCAAGCAATACTCGTCGAACATGGATTTTCAAGTCACCATGCGCGAGCTGGAAGTTCTCTTCCAAAAGAAAAATGAAGGTTTCACAACCTACTTTGCTAGATGGAGGGACCAGGCGGCCCAGCTAATCAATAGGCCTCCCGAAACAGAATTGGTTCAAAAATTCATTGACAACCTGGACCCGGCTTACAAACAACACCTTAGGTACCTGGGACTTGACACTTTCAAAAGAGTTTATGATGTGGGAATAAAGATCGAGGATGACCTCGCAAAAACAATACAAAGTAAACCCGCATACAAAAGCAACGCCTACAACAGGGGCAACACATCCCAAGCCCAAGAAGTCTATGCCGTAGAGGAAACTCCCGCCCGAAGAAACCCTGGAAGATGGGTCCGAGACCGAAAGTTTGCCCCACTCAGGTCGACTTTGGTACAAGCCTTTGAAAGACTGACCAATCAAGGAAAGTTAAGGCCTATAGGCCCCACCCGTGACCCTCCTGTCAAGAACAAATATTGGGTCGAAGGCACTTACTGCAAATTCCATCAAGGAAATGGGCATGACACTGAAAACTGCTGGGGCCTAAAACATACGATCCAGGACATGATAGAGGATGAAGTGATACCGCTCCCTAACGTTGGCAAACCCAAAAACAAAAAAAGCCACTCGGCTCTTGTCACCTCTCTCTCAACCAACCAGAAAATGAGAACTTCGACCCTGTAGTGTATATTACACCTCAAGGTGCACCACTCGCTGTGGTCCCTATGGATCGAATCGAGGGAGAAGTGTGCGGTGTGTGGGATGATGATGCTGAAGATATCTACCTCTCTCAAGTCTCGGGCCAGGACCTCTTTACTGAAACTTGGCCCGGTTATGCTCTCATTGACACCACCCCTCAGGAACCTGAAGTTGACAATCTCACCCGATCCGGAAGGATATATCAATCGGATATTCGCCCACCCCCTAGGGACGATATCCCAGTCAGACAAACTCCTGAGAATGGACGGCACACCACCGTCGCGGAAGTCATTAAAAATCCTCTCTTGAAGCAGCTAAAAAGAACCAAGGCCGAGATTACCATCTGGGACCTCATGTGTACTTCAACGAAACATCGCGAAAAGCTTATCCGCTCACTTGACCTCATCTCGGTACCTACAGATATCACACCTGACTCATTGGTTAGCCACGTCACGAGAGATGCTGGAGAAAAGGCCATAGTTTTCACTGACAAAGACTTGCCCAAGGAGGGGGGGTGCTCATAATAAAGCCCTCTATCTAGTGGTCGGATGCAAAGGACAAAACATCCCCCTAGCGCTCGTAGATAACGGTTCAGCGGTTAACGTTTGCCCATTACGAACCGCCCATTTCTTGGGGCTAGGAAACGATGACTTCCAAACCTCCACGCAAGGGGTACGAGACTATGATAACTCTCGAAGGCTTGTGTTGGGAAAAATCAACCTTACCATACAAACCGGGCCTGTGGCACGCACCACGGAGTTTCATATAATCGAAATCAAGCCCACTTTCAACCTCCTCTTGGGGCGACCTTGGCTCCATTGCTTGGGAGGTGTGGCTTCTACCTTGCACCAAATGGTTAAACTTAACCATAACTGGGTAATACTGGAAATCCCCTCGACGTCAATTGTACTATGGTTGGAACGGCTGAAACTGCAGACGACCTTTATGGGTTTCAAATGGATGAAGCAATCCAGTTCGTCGAAGATTATGATCCAGCATTCCTAGACCCGCGTGCATCCCGAGTCGTCCCTAGAATGCTGTTAGCTCAAGGTTATTTCCCAGGAACCCCATTGGGCATAAGGAAGAAGGAATACACATTCCATCCTTTACCCAAAAAATCTACTCCCTTTGGCTTAGGCTATGAACCAACGGAGGAAGATATTGCTGACCGTCTGTCTAGGCTACGCCTCAACAAGGCCAAACAAACCACCCTCCTTCCCCCATATCAAAGGACCCTTAACGGGATGTTCATTCGGGAAGGAGAAGAACACCCATGCTGTGATTTCCCTGAACCCTTCGTTCAGGATGGCTTGCTAAAACCCGGATTTGAAATTTTCCATGACTGCCACACCTTGGATGAGGCACCCCACCTCACCAAGACCAAAACAGCTGAAATATTGGACAACCAGGCTCTATGGACATTGTTTAAATAATCGAGGCCTATGGAGGACGAGACTGTAATGACTACCCTAGCTTTACAAGATGAAGGTTTCGATCCAACCCGGTTAATCTCTCCTGCATCAACACTAGAAGAGATCGAGAACGGATGGGTGAAGACATATCAGTGGGTCAACGCAAAAGGAATAGAATTCAAGATGAGTACCGGTGAAGGACCAAAGTTTTTCGAGACTAAACCCAAGGCTTGAGCCATATAGAGCACCATAGTAAAAAGCGCCTAGTAGTTCTTTAGATTGGTAGAAAAAATAAAGACTTTAGATGGTCCTAAGACCCCTTAGAATATAGGTTAATTTTATTTCAGTGTGTTTTCCTTACTTTCCGAATTAATAAAGGCGTAATATTCCTCCTAAAAACTTTATTTCTAACACTAAATGAGCACCAAACGTACTTGCAAAGAGGCGGCCAGTCTAGGCCCAATAAACAAGGCCCACTCGGTCTTGAATCGTGACATCGAAATTCATCAAACCCCAAAAGAGAACCACATTATCATATTACCAAAACATGAGGGTCTAACCCATGCAACCCAAAGAAATAAAAAGGAAATCAAATTCAAACCATGCAAATGTTGCTCAAGAAAAAAAAACTAATAAAAATAAACACCGCCCCCGGCATCAACACGCACCTCAGCCCACTCAAAAGCCTACACAAAGATCTTCATATCTTTCACACACTAACCCAATTCTCAAAACCGTTTCGAGTCACGAATAGGAAAAATTAATCCGGACAAAAATGCGTCTCACGCTAACAGTCAAAAAGGCCTCCGAAATAGCCTCAAAATTGATTTTAATACGAGTAAAAAGCAAAGAACAAAACAAAGAGAAAAGAAATAAATGCAAGAACATGTGAAGCAAAGCTTCAAAAACGACCGCCCATAAATCAATTTCAGCGCCCAGGGCTGGGCGCCGAAATCTCTGACGCCCCAGCCTGGGCGTTGAAACTCTCTGCCTGCCTAAATTTTTTTTTTCCAGAAGTGCTCGTCATTTTATCCGCACATAACGGAAAAATAACGAACACTTGGGGGGTACAGCACGTATCCAGATATGTGTACCACTCCAAAAAAAATAGCCGTACAAAAAACACATGGAATTTCATTTTTATACGCGGCTTACGGCGAAAACAGCAGACGAAAATAATGATGACACTTCACTCATTTGACCGATTAAATAATATGTTTCCACCTCAGGGCATATCTATTATGATCCGGCATCCTAGAATTTATTCTAGCTAGAACTACGCGCGACCTGATTCTAACAAAGATACGTAGGCAATCCTATTTATGGATTCGGTCCAATTAAAATAGCAAAATATATATACATTGTGCAAAAGTGTTAGACATACATAAAATGAAAAAAGAGGAGAAGCAAAAAATGAAAGTAGAACTAAAATACGCCTTTATTAAAAAATGATAAGAAGGAAAACAAAAGTGCTAGGAATGAAAAACAAACACAACTGAAATAAATAAAGGGCACCTACACCCTAGCAAGAACTACACTACTCTAGTTCTTCCGGATCATCAAATAAAGTCTTGTAGAGGGCAATGTTCGCAGGGTCCACCCCCACAGGTTTCTGCACTCCCCCTATATCAATCTCCATAAGAACCGGCTCCTGGATACTAACTTCCAAAGATGCCAAGACTTCAGAAACATTCTCAGTTACAGCCTGCTCAGCCTCAAGGGCACAAACAATGGTGGGGGAAGGATCATCAACATCAACCGGATTAGTCACTGGTTCTACTAACGGCTGAGCTTTCCTAACCCATACATTGTTCCGGCGACGATCTCCGCGAGAGCTTGCATTTCTTTTAGCAACGGCGGGCCCCTTCATGTTAGGCATCTTCTTAGGCCTAGAACTAGAACGGGGAGGAACTTCCTTTCGCTTTCGATCAGGACGAGCTTTCACAGTCTTAATACCATGGGTGCGAGGATTGGAAGAATCACGGCCCTCATACCTAACCCGAATACGTGGTATCAAAAGCTCAGCCGGCTCTCCATTTCGAGCCTCGGTCCTCACAGCTTTATCATCGGAACTCATCCACAACTTGTAGTTTTCAGAAAGACCCACAAAGCCATTTGTAGTTACGGCCCAACGCGGGAGACCATCATAATACTTAGCCCATGCTTGAACCCATGCTTGTGAAAAGGCCGCTACTTTAGGTGGTACCGTATCAGAAAAGGGGATGGTCTGCCTTAAGCCGTATTGACGCATGACTCGGTAAGGAAAGATATAAATGGGCCGGGATAGCCCCAACAAAAAACCATAAACCGATACATCAGAACCTCCGGTCATAGTAGTCAAACCCCACCGCGGTACCACCCACTTAATAGAACAGATACCATGAGTAAAAAAGGAGGCCCACTCGGCCTCATCCTGGCCTCGGTGCAAACACTTCCGGTTACCCAAGGCTATAGGTCGATAGTGTTTAGGATCGGCAGGAATTTCTAAGAGCCTAAGTCGTTCCATGAGCCAAATCTGCAAAAAAACGGGTACGATCAGATCAAAAAATAATAAATAAATAAATGAAGCCTGGGGCGCAGTTTCAACGCCCAGGACCAGGCGCCGATAATTCTAACGCCCAGCCCTGGGCGCTGAAACTCAGCTCCAGGCAGGACGAGTAAAAAGAATGCAAAAAAGATGCACAAGGAAAAGATCGATTACCTGCAGTAATAGGGGGCTCCCCCTAAAATATTCAGATTTGGCATCCTTCTTCAGTTCATCCGCACTCAGCAAAGTCTCGGCAACAACCAACGGTATGATAGAATATCAGCTTTCCATCTGGCTAATCAAGGGGATCAACCTTATGTCACCGAACTCACCATTGTTATTCGACAGCAAATAATGATTCAACAAGCAAAATACAAGGGCTCGAATGTTCAATTTTTGTTCGGTCATATTTTTACTAGGTCTAAAGTGGTGTTTTACAAGCTTTGCCAAATTAACCTCATCACCTACAACAATCTCAGCAAGCATGTTGGCATCTAGTCCTAGGAAAGCCCCTATGGTTGTTTTACCCTCTTCAATGGTGCCAGGGGTGGCAGGAGTAGCATTAGTAGGATAACCAAGGATCGCGGCAAATTCGTCTGGAAAAGGACATATTTCGTTGCCCCGAAAGACAAAAACAGGATGATCGGAATCCCAAAAGCTTAGGGATGCATGCAGAAAGTTATAATCAATATTAATTTGTTGTAAGCCTAAAAGTGCCTCTAAGTGGTATTCTTTCAACAAAGCCTTTTCTGTAGGAGTAAGGGCTCGTATCCAACGCCTAACAGCCCGTTGAAGTGAGAAAGGAGGAATCGACATAACGAAAGCAAGGAGTAATTAAAAACGCAGCAATTACAAGAGAGAATGAAATTGAGAGTGATAGAAAATAGGGACGTATCTAGCCCCTATATATAGCTGAAGACATCAAGTGACATCCTGATCCCATTCGAAAACGCGTAAAGAAATCGAAAAACCAAAAATTGCCAGGAGAGGACTTTCAGCGCCCACGGTTGGGCGCCGAAATAATTAACGCCCTTCCTTGGGCGCTGAAAATGCAGCCCAAGGCCCAGATTTCACAAAACGCGGAACAGGAAAGGACTTAAAGCCGTGTCGCTAGACGCGAGGTCCTCTTGCAATTAAGATCAAGCCCAGAAGCACCTTTAGCACCCAAATATCAAAAATGAATGTTAAAACTTGGTCAAAACTTAGACTCATCTCAAGGAATATATGTGTACATTTTTTAAAACAAATATGAGCAAAATAAATATCAAGGTCATTCTTCGAAACACCAAAAAATATATTGTTAAGTCGTTGGTTTCTCAAAATGAAAAATGTTTGTTTGTCAAAAGATTAATCCGGGCCGAGCTAAACCAAATATTATTGGAAAATAAACTTTGTCGCCGGGAAACTGAAGTCGCACTCCACGACTTCGTCAAAATAGCATACCACTATAAAGGTCACTCGCACGTACGAGCATGACCCCAGACATGATTAAAAGATATTATAAGCTACGTACTTCTCTTGGCAAAAAATGACCGACGAGCCCAATCGCTTGGGGGCTCGCGAAAAAATATATACTCCAACAAAGAGTGTGCAAGGTTAAAATCATGTTCCCGGACTACGCTATACACAGTCCCGTGTTTGGATAATCTAAAAAAAACGGTATTTTTTTTAAAAAATATCGTTAACAGAAATATACACAGTGTGGGCCCACTTATAGGACACACTTAATCAAGAAATATTGCGACCCTCCGACAGGTTGCAAACACAAAAGCCCTTCTATATAGGCAAAATGAAAAGAAAGTAAGAAATTCAAAATGGGCCCGCCCACCTTCAACGGGCGGGGTCTGCGTCACTAGCCGCGCAGGTCCTCAGTTTTCGAAAAATAAAGTCTTCCAAATTCAAAATAGGCTCGCCATCTTCAGCCGGCGGGGTCTACGTCACAAACCACGTAGGTCCTTATTTTCAAAAAGCACAAACAAATTTCAAAACAGATTCGTCCACTTCTATCGGACGGGGGGTCCACCCTTAGCGGACAGGTTCGCCATCTTCAGCCGGCGGGGTCTACGTCACAAACCGCGTAGGACCTTATTTTCAAAAACATCAAAACAGATTTGTCCACTTCTATCGGACGGGGCGTCCACCCTCAGCGGACAGGTTCGCCATCTTCAGCCGGCGGGGTCTGCGTCACTAACCGCGCAGGTCCTTAGTCACTGCAGCGATAACTTTTTTCGGTTTTCCCTTTTTCCAAAAATTAAAGGATAGATTTTTCGTTTTTCCAAAAAAAAGAACGATGTGCTGGATTTTCCTTCGTTGTACGTCCCATAAAAACAAGGGGGTTTTCTCGTTTAGCTAGCCCTGAAAATGAGAATCTTTAAAAACATTTTTACCTCATGATTGGGCTTGGCCGGGCCCAATTACACTTTATAGCTTTGATTTCGAAAACATTTGTAGCTACTCCCAATGACAAAGTGAGGGAGTTTCTACGCTTCTTTAGATACTTCCAATGACAAAGTGAGCGAGTTTCTATACTATCCGTTGACAAATCCCAATGACACGTGAGGGATATGTCGACACTTCAAGTGATGACCCTTAAGTCAAATGTTATCACTCGGGGGCTCGTGAGACCCTCGCAAAAGCAGGTCACCATGGCTTGTGTGACGCACTCCGTCTAATACTTTGACCATCGTCTTACTCCAAGACTCAGTCAAAGTGGGGGCTAACTGTAGACACCTACTTTTGTCCCCATTCCCGAAAGGGAAGGTTCGATGATGAGAACATAAATCTCCACTTGACAACGCATCTCCTATAAAATAACGAATTTCAATTCCCCTTTTCATTTCACCCGAAACCTGCTATTTATGGAAACCTGCTAAAAATAGTAACTGCCGTAATGGGTAGTTGTTAAAAGTGGCAAGTCATAAAAGATAGAAACCTGTCAGAATTAGGTGTTGCACTCCAACATAAATCCTAAATGAGATAGAAATTGCGAGAGAATCCTATTCCTAATACGATTCGAAAATAAGAGTTACGTATTAATTAAGATCCTAACGAGCCTAGAGTTCGTAACGGGCCCAGATGCATTCCATCATAAAATTAATACGCATTAAAAGACTCGATTAAAGTCTCATACACTCCGGATTCTAAGAATCCTAATCTGACAAAGAAACGGCCCAGACCCTATTTTCAACGCCTGGCTCTGGGCGCCGAAATCTTCGGCGCCCAGCCCTGGGCGCTGAAATTACCTAGGACGTGTTCTTTCCTAATTCCTCGTGGATTAGAGTTCTACAATTCTATCTTTCCACGAAATATTTTCTATAAATAGGGCCCTAAGTTCGACGTGAAAAGAACACAACACACAATTATTATTCTGAGTATTGACTCTAAACCCCTAAGCCTAAGCCTCACGCTGCAAAACTGATCACGCGTTCTGTCGCAATCGATCCAAAAATCGAACAGAACGTATCCTGTCCTATAATTTGAGATTCGTTAAATAAAAGGAGAAATAGCAAAGTCAAAGTGGTTAGTTTTCTGAGAACCGTGACGCACCTCTGAAGGGTGCGTCGTAATGTGTCCCTTTTCCATGGTTTAATTGCTTTCCTCGCCCTTTTATAAACTATTAAACTAATTAAATTTGATTGTTCTATCACGCCTAATAAAGATAATATGTTGGGAAATTGGATTATCATGCTAGGTCCCTTAAAACAATCTAAATCAGATAATCGCGATCGATCTAGTATTATATGTTGCATATTGTTAAAATCAACTCAGATTAGTTTAATAGTTAACGCATGTCCCTTCAATTATTTATGCTGAGCTAGTAAGGATATCCTTCCTCTGGAGTTATCGATGAGCGAGTACTCCTCTCGGTAGTTACAGTCCCCCGAACCCTCAATCTCTACCTTGCGGGTGTATGTTGAGAGATCCCCACACCAGGGATCACAAGGGAACCTACGGCCGTCGTGGTCAAACATAATTGCACTCCCTTTATGTCACGATAACCGGGTTTTGTCAGTTTTTCTCATTGTCGTTAAAAACTGAATGGCGACTCCTATATTACTAGTCAATTGGGTGTAAACTCACAGGAAATCCAATTACACTTGATTTGACAAAAAGAAACGTCACACCCACGAGGGACAAGGTCACGCATTAGCCTCGTGCTTTTTCGACCCCCTCACAATAACCTCTGTGATACACGGCATGCGTGAGTTGCAACTAAAGTACTAATGAATATCAAGCCAAAATCATACGATAACAAGTCACATTAATCACACAAACACATAGTAAGGTGACCTACAAGATAAATGGACATCTTACCGCATACCATTCAATTGGTACACACAATGCCAAATAGTTATCAATGTATAGCACAACTGACTGAATTTCAGAATCATAATTAACTAAGTTCAAAAGAAGCTCAAGAGAGTCAAGTAAAGTCCAAACACGGCTTGAAAGTTAAATACACAATGCAGAGTATAAAGACATATGAATGCAAGTAGAAATGCAACTAAATTGAACAATAACACTTGGGAAGCAATAAAAAAATCCGTTGCACGTAAACTCCCACCCCTAATGGATGGTACAAAGCGTACAACACCTAAAAAAAACAATAAAATTATACTAGAAAGCAATACAGATAGATATCCCTCCTCCTAGCTAATCCAAACACGGTGCCCTCACTGTGAAAATAGCAACAAAATAAGTCAAACAAGGGAGAGAGATAGAAAGTGCTTACTCGTGATGAGCTTCGTCCGCCGAGTATGACTCGGTAGTACTTTCGACAGTAGAAGCGGTGTACATGGCCAGAAGCTTCAAACTGACGACGCAAAGACCCAATCTCCATGGATGTGGTGGATTTTGGGTGAGAGCTAGTTGTTTTAGTTTCTTTCATGCTGCAACAACCACAATTTAAAATACTCCAATCAACCAAGACGGTGCATACTTTAAGATTCCACGATCAATCCCAACAAGCAATCCAAGGAATAACAATATTCGCTCAATCCTAGTAACTCAAAATCAACAACCAACGAGCGTTAACCAATCTCAACAAACAATTCATATAATATTCACAACCAACAATAATTCGAATTCAACAACCAATATTGATATCAAAATTCCCATTTTCTTTTCAAAAGTTGATTCAAGAAAATAAAGTTTAGGAAAATTTGAAACTTTGATACCATTCCAAGACCAGAATTTGGTTGCTAACTCACGTGAATTCCTCAAACGAGCACCAATACTACAAAATTTGCCAATGTTAAAAAAGAACCAAAAACCCCCAAATTGAATTCAAAAGTTAGGGTTTTAAATTCTTGAATAAAATAATCGTGAAGGTGGAAGATTGGAGAGGTGGAGAGGAGGGAAAGGTGGTGTGGTGGTGTGCCGACAGGGTAGGCGTGGCAGTTCGGTGTCGGCGTAACGCCAATGAGGTGATGGTGGTTGGAGGCGAGGAACTGTGTTGCGCGGTGGTCGCTAGGGTGAACGAGAGGGAAGAGTGGCGTGCTGTAGCGTGAGTGGGTTAGGGAAAGTGTGCGGGGATGGTGCGCTGACCGACGGTATGTGCTGGTGGACGGCAGATGGGAGGGTGTTTGAGGGAGAGAAGGTCGAGGGAGGTCTGGGTGTATGCGGGGTCGTGGGTGATGGACGACTGAGGTTTTCTTTTTTTAAAAAAAATTTGGTTGGGCGGAAAATCTAGCGGGGGTGCTGGATTGCCAGCGGGCAAGGCAGATAGTACAGTTGTGGAGGGGGAAACGGCCATCGGGCCCGCTGCCTAGGCGCTGGAAACCGCGCACACGAGCAGCGACTGAACCAGCAAGGGTGCTGGTTTGCGCGTGCATTGGGGCGAACTGCAATCATCGTGGCTCGTTAGAAATTGTCGAACGGCGATGCATTGGAATTTCTGGAATTAACTTGATCTTGCACCTATAATCCTAAAAAAAATTAAAAATTTAAGCACCACCAAACTTAAAAGTTAACATTGTTAGTAAAACAAAATTAATCAAAAATAAATAAATAAATAAATACAATTAACGAAAGAATTTTTGAACGAGAAAGTTAATCTAAAAATAAAATAAAATATGAATTCAAGTGAACTAAAAATAAAATATTTTTGTTGTTTTCAATTTTTATTTTTTATTTTCAATTATTAACCAAAAAAATGAATAATAAATTAAAATGGAAATAAATGAAAAAATTGAAATGAGGAAAAGTTAGAAATCGGGTTGCCTCCCGATAAGCACTCGTTTTAAGTCATTAGCTTGACTCCAAACCTCGAAAATCAAGCGTCGATGGGTGGATTGGAGAGATTGATTGTCTCCAAATTTTCAATAAACGCTCCTTCAGTGTATAACTTCAAACGTTGGCCGTTCACTTTGAACTTGGTGCCATTAAGTACCAAACCTCTTGCTCCAACTGTAGGACTAGGATCAACTGCATCACCATGATCATCATCACCTGCAAACCCATTCAAACCAAGTGCATTATTTAAAGAATTTCTAGAATAAGAATAAGGCAACTTAGCATTTGAGGAAATCAAAGAACAAGACACTTCTTGCATTGGACATTTCAACTCATGAGACAAGTTAAAGGTCACCTTGCCATCCTCTACAGTCAAGGTTAGCTTCCCTTTCTTAACATCAAAAATTGCCCCCACGGTATGAAGGAATGGTCTTCCTAAGATTATTGGAATCTGGGTGTCCTCTACTATGTCAAGCACAACAAAGTCTACAAGAATATAGAATTTACCTACTCTCACTTGGACGTCTTTTAAACCACCTAAGGGGTATTTAATAGAATGGTCGGCCATTTGAAGAGTAATCGCGGTACATTTTAATTCTTCATGTTCACCTTTCTATAAATTGAGAGGGGGGTGACGGACACTAGCACCTAAATCACATAGAGCCTTATCAATGAATAAAGCACCTATATGACACGGGATGGAGAAACTACCGGGGTCCTTTAGTTTAGGAGGAGACTTGTTTTGTAACATAGCACTACACTCCTCAATTAGCGCCACTCTCTCTACACCACCAAGGTCCATTTTCTTTATGATCAATTCCTTTAAATATTTTGCATACACAGGAATCTGAGATATTAAATCAGTGAAAGGAATCGTTACCTCAAGATTCTTGACCATTGCCAAGAACTTGCCAAACTGTTGATCAACCTTTTTTTCTACATTCGGTGAGGAAATGGTAGTGTAGGCGCAAAAGGGGGAGAATCAACAACCTTCTCATTGCCGCTTTCCTTCTCGTTTTTTTTCTCAACCGAAGTAGTAACGCCCGGGGTTTCAACCCCTACAACCACAGTCTTCCTTTCAACATATGCCTCTTCACCAGACTGATGATCACCCTTTGACTTATTTTGTCGATGAGGAAATGGCAATCGAGGAACAAAAGGGGGAGAATCATCAGTAACATTCTCCTTGACTCTTTCCTTCTTCCTTCTAGCCTCCTCTCTCCCCTTTTCAATATCCACAAAATCAGTAGGTATCGAGGGAGCATCATATGTAGTACCACATCGAAGAATAATGGCAGAAGCACTCTCTCTAGTGTGATCTTCAGACGGAGTAGATTGCCCTGCAAGTTTACTCGGTTGCCTTTTTACAAAGTATCAGCGAGTTGAGCAACTTGGTTCTCCAATATTCTATTTTGATTCTTCAACTCCTTTATGCTCTCATTGTGATTCTTTTGAGCAATCTCTGAGGTCTTCTGCATATTTTGTATGAGCTTATACAAATCACTCATGTTAGGCTCTAGAGTAGTATTTCTCTGCGGAGGTTGTTGTTGATAGCCTTGGTGTGGAATTCTATTAAATCCCGGGGGAGAATTATGTAAGGCTTCTTGTGGAAATGGAGGCCTAACAACATGTGACTGAGGTGGATGGAACTGTGGTTGGGACCATTCTTGATGGGATTGAGGATTTTGAACATTAATGCTCCGATATAAGAAATTTGGATGATTCCTCCAACATGGATTGAATGAGTTGGAATATGGGTCATCGGGTTGCCTTTGTGGAAAAGCATTCACTTGCTCCATTTGCGTGGTATCCTGCGGACTATAAGAGCACTCATGACAAAAGTAACCTTGGATTCCACATGCTTCGCAGTAAGAAATTATCACTGGAGCTACACTAGACATAGCATTGATACTCATTGGGGGACTACTAGACTGAGGAGCCTTCAAAGCATCGATCTTTAGGTTCAAGGCTGCGACTTGTGAGGAAAATAGAGAATAAGCTTCAACGTCTATCTTGCCCCTTTTAGATATGGTTCTGGTGGTGCTATAGTTATTGGTAGCAAGATTGGCAAGGAAATCATAACCCGCATCCACTTCTTTGTAAAGAAAAACATCCCCAGCCGCAGAATTAACTGTGTTATTTTTCAATCTTGCAAACCATGGTAGAAAATCTGAACCAAGAACTATTTTTCAATGTTGTGATGCAGACAAGACCGCTGCAATGCCTTGAATCTATCCCAGGCTTCTCTAAGTGACTCTCCAGGTTCTTGTGTGAAGGTAGTCAACATGTGTCTTATTTCAGCAGTCTTGGTGGGTGGAAAGTATTCTTCTAGAAAGGCTTGTGAAATATCACTTCACTTTGTCTCCTTTACATCGTTCAACCATGTTTGAGCCTTATCACGAAGGCTAAAGCTAAACAACATAACTTTCCATTGGTCTTGAGTGACCCCTTGATGCTTGATAGTACCACACAGTTGGTTGAACCGGACTCTGCAAATGGTTGGTGGGTTCCTCGGATGGATGACAACCATATTGATTTTGTGAGACCATAGAGATTAGAGCGGGCTTGACCTCAAAGTTGATTGCCTCAATAATTGGCATTGTGAGCCCAATCGGAACACTGCTCGAGGAAGGCACCCCATATGATTTCAGGGATTTAGACATCGTGTGACTCGGTGGAGTATGTGAGTCTAGGGACCCTGACTACTTTTTTTTTTCTATTGTTCCTTTTTAAGTTACCGAAGGGTCTTACCAAGATTAGGATCGCGAGGAACCAAGGTACCCGTTCTAGAAGACCTGGGCATAAATAACAGACAAGAAAATGCAGTGAAATTTGCCTCAATTGGAACTAAAAGTTCCAACAAGACAATGAAAACAGTTCAGTTCAAATAATCAAACTAAAACTAATAGAATCTAGTCGTCTCCCCGGCAACGGCGCCAAAAACTTGATGAATTAAAAAGTGATACCGTAAGTGCACGGTGTCAGTTGTTAGCAGATACTTAGCAAATACGGGTCGATCCCACGGGGAGATAAGTTATATTAGTTTTTGCCCAATTAAATAAACTATTTCAGTAAACGAAAGTAGATTTTGAGTATTATTAAATAATAGAACTAAAGAAATAATGTAAATGAGAAATTATCAATGAATTAAAGGTCTAGGGCATACGTTCGGTCCACCATGCTTATGCCAATCCAAGAAACCAAATCAATTTGACAATGAAAAAAACTAAGCCGAGTAATTAAAGTACATGTTAATCCTACGCCTCGGGTCTTAACACTTTCAATCCAACATATGCAATACGGTCGCTAGCATAATTAGAATTGGCAATTGCACCAAGCCTCTAAGAATATGATCTTTTAATTTTAATTCCTATTAGCTAGATAATCAATCCATGATATTGGCCAATTACATGAATCAACAATTAAAACAAATCAATTGGAATTACTCAAGCAATAATCTATAAATTTACAAACTTTAATGCATAACAATCATGGTATACACATGGCTTCCCTTACTTAGCCCTAGAAAACGACTACTCGCTTATAATTGAATTAGCAAACATAAAAGAGATAATAAATATGAATTCCATAATCAAAGGACAAATTAATCTAAGGGACGAAAACAATAATAATGAATTAAAGCAAAAACAATAATAAAATTACCTCTAGATTGATGAATTGAAGAAAGGAAAAAACTTGGGTTCAACGGAAGAGAGAACAAAAAATAACGCGTGTTCAAAATTCTAAGGGAAATAAAAGCATAAGGGAAATAACGTAATTCCCTTGAAGTATTTATATGCTTCCTAAATTCTAAACAAAATAGGAAAATAATAATAAGTACATAAGTTAATATTTAATTGAACGATCAGGAGAAGGGAGGCAACGGATCCACGCGGAATCAGATGGGCGCAGAAACAAGCGGGCTCGCTGGTCGGTCGCTGGTTTTCGCGCCCAATGACATGAGTCGGGCCAGCGTTGTGGGCTGTGGGCTGATGAGCGACATTTATGTCGCTCTTAGCTTAGGATTTTATGTTAGTTTTTATACATTTTTATAGTTTTTAATAGCTTTTTGTGTGAATTTTATAAGTTTCGTTCCATCTTGTGCTTTATAGGTGATTATGATGAAAAGTAATAGAAAACAAGTAGAATCAAGCCAAAACAGGGCTTGTGCGATCGAGTAATGGTTTATGCGCCCGAACAGAGGAGTGCAAATGAATACAAGGAATATCCAGTTCTGTGCGATCGAACGTGCTCTGTTGTTCGGTCGCACAGGATTGATTTTTGGAACCAGAAGGTCTCTAATTTGGGATGCGATCGCAGAGCCTTCAATTCGACAGCACATGTTTTGTACGACAGAACGTGCTCTGCTGTTCGGTCGCATAGGTTTGGTTTTTGGGATCAGAATGTCCCTAATTTTTGATGCGACAGCACAAGGTCATCAACTCGACCACACAAGAGTTGTGCGACCACACAAGGCTTTTCGTTCGAGCGAATCTTGCTGCAGAGGAATTATGAGCTAAAGAAACCCCATTCCACCGAACATGATTCTTCGTTAGGTCGCACATGACGAAGGAAATGTTCTTCGCTGCCTTCGCTCGCACAGGACCCAGTATGCGCTCGAATGACTCATTTACGTTCGGTCGCACAAAAGGTCTGTGCGACCGAATGGTTGCGCGGGCTGCTCTTATTCGAATTTTGGCTTCTATTTGGGGAAACTTATAAATAGATTTTTCGATTATTTTTTTAAGAGTAGAATTTTAGATAATAAATTTAGATTCTAAAAGTTAGTTTTTCAGCATTTTTCTAGAGAGAGAAACTCTCCTCCATTGAAGCATCAATTTGTAATTCTCTAAACTCTTCTTCTAATTTTGTGCAATTCAATTCAATTTCTTAATTCTTGCCTTTGTTTTGATTGTTGATTGTTCTATAACTCTTTCAATTCTTGAATTCTTCTTGATTTTACTTAGTTACTTTGATTCTTAATTCTCTTGTTGATTGTTCAAATGATTGTTCTAGTCTTTGATTCTCTCTTCTTAATCCTTCAATTTCATGCTTGCTAGTGTAGAATTAATAGATTTCTTGATTTCTAGAATGGCTAGTGAGTAGATTTAGGTTAGGGAAAGGGGAGAATCTAGGGGCCTAATTAGGGGAATTTGATGATTTAATTGATTAATGATTGATGTGATTAAATTGATTTAGTGCTAGGATTTTCCATGATCAGTTGAGTAGTAGTTGCAAATGCTAGTTGATTGAGTTAGATTGGAATGTATGATTTAGGTTTGGCAAGACATTGTGAGCCTAGTTCATGCAAGTGAATGATAGCACCTATTATATGCTTGCTAATCTAGCTTAGGACTATGCGAGAGCTTTCCATAGGCTAGGTTGCTTCGCGTGCTCTATCCGAGAGGTGGCGAGTACGTCATTAGTTTTAATTCCCCTATGTGCTATTTCATTGCATCATTCATGATTACTATATGGTAGTTCATTTCCCCCGATTTCCCTAGACTATCCCCAACTCCCTAACGTTTAGCTTCCTTGATTCAATCTAGTTTAATTCTTAGTTTAGCATCTTAGTGATAATTCAAATCAAACCTCTTGTTCGAATTAGCTTGACAATTAAACTTAAGAACCATCGTTTCTTTGGGACGATCCCTTTACTTGCCACTATAGTTGATATAGTTGGTTAGTCTAGTGGTTTTATAAATTTTGTTTGATTGAGGCGTTGATCTTTCAACGACGGAAAAACGCCTTATCAAAATGGCGCCGTTGCCGGGGAACAGTTGTTGTTTTTGAGTTTACGTTGAGACTAGTTCATCATTAGAAAATACAAAAACATTGCAATTTCGCTTAGCTTTCTTTTTCCTTAGCATTCCTCACGGTTTTTCTTGAGTTTGTATGCTTGTTAGGGGGCGTGCTCGTCAAAGGACCCTCCATCCCCTTGACCTCGAATTGGAGAGGACACTTAGGAGACAAAGGCGTGTACGGTCTAGCTCATCAAGCAATAACATATTCGCATCCTTGAGTGTTGGTGAGGAACAACAAGAGAGTGAGCAAGTTTTTGAGAACATGGCGCTCCCGGTTAAGAATTTGGGAATACCGGGGGCATTCGAAGTTACATGTGGTATTCAAGCCCCAACAACGGGTGCCAACAACTTTGAGATCAAGCCCGCCTTGATCAATTTGGTGCAAAGCCACCCCTTTTGTGGGAAGAGTAATGAATCACCTCACGAACATCTCAAACAATTCGAGCACTATTGTGACACAATCAAGCACAATGGTGTCACATCGGATTATGTGAGGTTGACATTGTTTCGGTTCTCTCTACTTGGGCGAGCAAGTGATTGTCTTGACAAGGAGGTCAAGCCCAACTCACTTCGCACTTGGAGCGAAGTGACAAGTGCATTCTTAAACAAGTTCTATTCGCATGGGAAGACGGCGGAGTGTCGCCACAAGATTCAATCCTTTGAGCAAAAGCGAGATGAGTCACTCTTCGAAGCTTGGGATCGTTTTAAGGAGTACCAAAGGGAATGCCCTCACCATGGGATTCCTAAATGGTTGTTGCTCCAAAAATTCTACTTGGGGTTGAGTCCAAGTTCGAAGACAAGTCTTGATGCGGGCGCGGGAGGCCCCATTATAAATAAAACTGAGGATCAAATAGAGGAAATCATTGAGGATGTAGTTCAAAACTACCAATCTTGGCATGTAGGAACAAGGAATTATGATGGGAAAGGTAGGAGTGAAGGTGGTAAGGGTTCGGTGTACGCCATAGAGCAAGCACGAATGATAGAGAAGCTTACCTCACGCTTGGAGAAGCTCGAAAACACACCGAGCCAACCGCCATCACTGTCTACAATCCCTCCTCCCTCGGCCACTCTTCTCTCCAAGGGGAAGGGCAAGGTTAGTTCTTATCGCTCAATGCCTCCGGGCACCTTCTTTTGCGAAAATTGCCAAGACTATAGTCATTCCCCCGATGCATGCCCCTTAGTTCATAACTTGTCATTTGTGGATTATGGCCCTTCGTATGAAGGCGAGTTTGATGTAGAGTATGCTAATGCCGTAAATGAGAGGTCTAGGAATGATAACCCTATCAATCCTAATTTTGCTAGGCAACCTAGAGGGCCCTCCATGTATGGTCCCCACCAAGGCTATGGCCAAGGAAGTGGGTGTGATAGCCAAAATCGAGGTGGCTATAGAGCACAAGGCTATCAAAGCCAAGCGCCCTATGATCAATCTCAAGGTTTTGGAAATCAAGGCCAATACAACCAAGGGAGTTATAATCCCAACCATCAAGATGGAGGGGGTTATAACTACTCATATGGGCAATTTAGGGGTGCCTCAAGTGGGGGTTATCCTTTGAACTCGGGAGGTCTTTATGGTGCATCTCAATTTCCACCTCCCGGATTCAATGGACCGAGGACCTTTGGCAACCAATATCAAGCAAACCTTAGTGGTTATGGCGTTGCACCTCCACCACTCCCGCCTCTTAAGTCTAATCTTGAGGCTCTTACGGAGTCGTTTGTGGGGGCGCAAGCCAAGAAGAATGTCGAGTTTGAGGATGGATTCAAGCAATCCAACACTCACTTGAAGATGATTGAGATCCAACTAGCTCAACTTGCAAATACCTTTAGGGAACATCATGCGCATGCTAGTCTCCCACCCCAAAGTCATGCTCCAAGGCAAATGAATGCCATAGTGACAAGGAGTGGGAGGATTTTAGATGATGTTCCTAGAGCTAGTAAGGTTTCTAAGCCCAATGGGAAGGATCAAGAGGGAGTCATTGAGTCTAGTGACAAAAATGTGGTAGAAGAGGAGCCTCCCATCAATGATGAAGGTGAAACTCCTATACCAAAGGAGGCAACTCTCCTACTTCTCCCCACTCCTAAACTTCCCTATCCCCAAAGATTTATAAGGCACAAGTTGGATGTGCAATTCTCAAAATTCCTTGATGTTCTTCGAAATTTGCACATCACCCTCCCCTTTACGGAAGCATTGAAACAAATGCCTACCTACTCAAGGTTTCTCAAGGAAATCTTGAATGGGAAGCGGAATTGCGACGTAAAGGAGACGGTGAACCTCACCGAAAATTTTAGTTCTATCATTCTTAACAAAATGCCACCCAAACTCAAAGACCCGGGAAGTTTTTCTATCCCTTGTGCTATTAAGGAGCTTGAAATAAGCAATGCCTTATGTGATTTGGGTGCTAGCATTAGTATACTACCTTATTCGGTGTTTTCCAAGCTTGACGTTGAAGATCTTGTCCCAACCAACATCACCTTGCAACTTGTCGACCGTTCGGTCAAGTATCCTATTGGCAAGGTTGAGGATGTTCCCTTAGTTGTTGGCGAGCTTACTTTCCTTGTGGATTTCGTCGTCTTGGACATTGATGAGGATGCCCATACCCCTATTATCTTGGGGAGGCCATTTTTGGCCACCGCGGGTGCTCTTATCGATGTGCAAGAAGGACTAATCACTTTGAAAGCGGGAGACGCCAAGGCTAGTTTCAAGCTTGCAATTGATGAACATTGTTGCTCTAAAATGAAAAGTTACATGAAAGTTGACACTCTTGCTTGTGTTGAGCACAATCATTCTTGTGCCATTGCTTCTAACATTGCTTGTGTTCTTGAGTGTGATTTTGAGATTGATAGGAAGATGAAGAAGGATGTGGAAGAGAGTTCCTTTGTGCAAGGAGATCCCTATGATGACGTCATTACCATTCCCGACACATTCGGGATGGATCTTAATGATGAAAAGTCACTCACTCCGGCATCTAATGGTAAGAAGTGTATGAGTAAGAAGTCCAAGCAAGGCAATCCTATGCCTAAAAGGACTTGGTTTGGTCCCCACTCATTAAGTGGTGGTTTGGGTAAGGGGTTTGTGCCCAAGGAGGCCAAGAAAAGTTTGTTGACTAGTGTTGACCCGAGGTTTGTTGTGTTTGACCCCCCTTGACTTTTGGGGGGGTCCGTCAAGCTAATGACGTTAAACGACCGCTACCGGGAGGCAACCCGGTTGTCTAACTCCTAGTTTCAGTTTTTGTTAGATTTTGTGCATTAATTTCCATTAATTAGTTTAATTTTCGATTTAAAGGGGAAGCTTGTAGAACATTTGCAAAATCATGTTTTGTGCGACCGAACATGCTCTGTCGTTCGATCGCACAAACCAGGTTTTTGAGACAGAATGGCCAGTTTTTGGTATGCGATCGCACAGTTTCAGATATTCGATCGCACAAGGTCTGTGCGACCGAACGATTCTTTCTGTTCGATCGCACAGGTCTGTGCGATCGAACGGCTTAATCTGTTCGATCGCACAGCCTGGCGGAGCTGTTTCTGAAGTCTTTAATTTCAAAAATCGCGAGCCCTCCCATTTTTTCTTCTTTTCTTTGACTTCCTCTCATACTCTCCTCTCCATTGCTCCCTCTTCTCTCACTTGCTACCACT